>NC_061074.1:819101-971124 GCF_021917145.1 Hypomesus transpacificus
CCCTGTTTAATACACCACACTAAGATACAACTCTCTCCCCTGTTCAATACACCACACTAAGATACAACTCTCTCTCTCTTCCATGTTCAATACACCACACTAAGATACAGCTCTCTCCCCTGTTCAATACACCACACTAAGATACAGCTCTCTCCCCAAATTTCAAATACCATTTATAATCATTCCATATCATATAAAACATTATGTATATATATATATATATATATATATATATGTATATATAATGCAAATAAGCATTCAATTGAATTAATTGAAGTCTGAGATCAGTAAGGGGATGTCTGAAGCAAGATATGATAAAGTGGGTGTCTCTAATTCACTCAATGGGATTGTGGTCCTTGCATCTCCTTGACAAATATTCAACCAATGGGAGAGCACCCGCCTCCAGTGTCTGGTCCCCGAAGTTCTAATCAACCAATCGCAATTATCCATGTCGTGCCACCACGTCGACCCCACCACAGCACCGCATCCTGTCTCTTGGGGGTCTGATAAAAGACGCTGTCCAGTTCGTTAGGTGTTCCGGACCCTTCTCAAAGGATTCTGCTTCCGGAACAATTCTGACACGGGTGGTGTGGCAGGGTGGGGTTGGATCAGAACGACAAAGTGAGGGGTGCAGCAGATCAGAGAACGCGCACGCACTCTCTCTCCTTCCCCTCTACCCTTCTCTAATCACGAGCCGCGCTGGACCTCCGCTCCTTCCAGAACAAAGGCCCGTGTTTGTTTTCTTGCGCCCCTTTTATTTCGGGCGTGTACCTCTGTGTTCGTGTGCAGCCACTTTGATGTGCACACTCCACGCACGCCTCCACAGGGCCTGCTGCGAAACGATACATGCCCGTGACCGAGCCCGTCGATCGGAGGAAAGAAGGAGAGAGGCAACACAAAGGATGGGGAAAAGTGTTTGTTTCCTTCTCAATCACTAATGGGCTTTTACCGCGGGGCACCAGGCTTCCAATGCTTTTATTAGCAGGTCTTAGATCTGCAGTCGGTCAAGTTGGGCACTTCCAAAGCACTTTTATTTGACTCGCCTTTGAAGCAGTGAACTGCATTATTCACCTTTTGTCGGTCATGTTTAATTTTAGACCCAGACAACGATAACTCCCACTGCCTCTGCCAGTCCACTGCCTCAGCCAGTTAGCATGGGGTCATTTTGGATCGAGAGAGTTCTGGAAGGTGTCTGTGTGTCCGATGATCAAAGAACCCAAGCACAAGCCCAGCAAAGCAACAAATAAAGGTGGAGGAGTAGAACCACTGCGCCTAGTCACAGAGGTCATGTTGTGGGTTTACTGTAAGTCATGCTGCTCAAATCTAGACATCAATCATGAAACCTGTAAGACTTGGGGAACTCAGTGTTGGAGAAAGAAACACCCTTGTGTGGTTGTCTCATGAATCGCAATGCGTTGACTTTGTCAAAACTCAATTGTCTGCCTGTTTGTCTAGACAAGGATGAATGTATGTCTGTGAAGGGTTGAGCCCTTCTTCTAGTGTGTTCCTACATATCTGGTCAAAGACAACACTGATTGGGTGATAGAGGGAGTCCCCCTGAGAGGGAAATAGACAGATGAGAAAGAGGGATGGAGGGGGAGGAGAAGAAGTATGGTAAGGTTTCTCACAAAGGGGAGATAGGGGTTTTTTTTCCCTCTGAAGGGTACTAGGGTTGAGCTGTAAAGGAGAATGCCAACATTCAAGGGTGTGTTTGTGTGTGTGTGTGTGTGTGTGTGTGTGTGTGTGTGTGTGTGTGTGTGTGCGTGCGTGTGTGTGTGCGTGCGTGTGTGTGTGTAAATGACAAAGCAGATAGAAGGTGTGAAATGTGTGTGACTCCTCATTCACCTCCAGGTAAGATAGGGGTGGATTCTTCCTTGTCTACCAGCTTACCCAAGAACAAGGAGTAGTTCAAGAAATCAGGTGTATTGTGTGTGTGGGTGTGTGTGAATGTATGTGGGTGGAAGTATGTGTGTGTGTGTTTGTGTGTGTGTGTGTATATGATTGCCTGCTCTCAAGAATGGCTGGGTGGCCCACATGTTGGCTTCTGACTGTCATGTATTTTGCGTCTGACAGTTAAATATAGTAAAAATGAAAGACCATAATAGTCCCTCCATAAATGTCTCACCTCAACACAACTGTAGCTGAGGCTTGAGGGAAGAACTGTAGAAAACCCATTCACCAGAGCTCCACATAGCTTGATATTTGGACACAACATTCCCTAACAGATATCCAGCTACGTGTGTGTGTGTGTGTTTGTGTGTTTGTGTGTGTGTGTGTGCCTGACCAAGTTGCAGCTGCTTTGAATCACAGAATTATAAACCAAACAGAATGTGTCTTATCGGTCTTGGATCAGTGTCAGTCAGCCAGGCCAGCTTCAGCAGAAGTCAGTATGTCCTCTTTAACACTAGGGGGCAGTGTCTCAGGGCAGAATTACATGAGGTAAATATAATTTGTAGGTCTTAATCAGTAATGACGGACCCAACAAACAAGACACCATGTGTGAACTTGTCTTGAAGTTGAATGCCCAAGTGATCCATATGATGTGTTTGTGCAGTTTAAAGCTACTGTTGGATTACAAATGCATGGTCATTTGTGTTTGTGGGTCACCATTCACATTTAGTGTGAAATGATTGTAGTTGTTTGAGAAACTGCCTTCCCATTTTTAAGCCATCACTAAGGGACTGGTCAGAATATCTAAAGGCCAGAACTGTAAACAGCTCTGCTGCGCTGTCCTTGTCTAAAGGCTGCCAGGCTTTGTCATATTATAACTCAATCATTTTTGATGTCACAAAAAACAACATCTCAACACTTATTGGCTGGTGTCCTCCTATCCATTGAGGTGGTAGCCAGCACTGGCTAGTACTTGCCCCCCAAAAAGGTAGCCCGCACTGGTAATGCTGTACTAGTCTAGAATAAGACCCATAATTGGAGAATGTCATTAAGCAGCCAAAAAGGATTATTGTCTTCAAAAGAAACATTAGCTGCTTTAAGGAAGGAGGATGGAGGATTGAGACTGGGACCCCTAGTGTAGCCGGACCCCCACGGTCAACACTCCCCCACCTGGCTCCTATTACCCCTCCGCAAATCTTTAATCCCTCCGTTTGTTTTCCTGGAGAGAGGGATGAAGGTGGAAGAGGAGAGAGATGGCATCTGTTTAAGACTATGAAACTAATGGGTACAATTGGGATGTTGAAAAAATGTGGACCGGTGTGGCTCAAGCTTGCCTTCCGTTGGGCTATTAGTCAAAACGAATTCTGTTCATAAGCTGTTGTTGTTTGTTTTTCTAGCGTGAGAAAATGTTTGTTTGCTAATCAGTGATACCAATGATGACTCTGTTTAAATTGGCAGATTTGTGTTGCATAGGTGTGTGTGTGTGTGTCCTTCGTTTGCACGTGACATGCACGAGTGTGTGTGTGTATGCCCGGTTCTAGCAGCTCTCTCACTCTCTCTTTAATAAAAGCGTTGTTTGTGTTTCCCCTGATTGGGACCACATTGGAGTGGGTCGGGCTGGGTGGGACCAGGGGTCCTGTTCTCCGGGGGTCTCTCCCCTGCTCCTTCCTCTCCTCCCCTCAGAAGTCCTCTCCGCTGGGGGGGCTCGCAAACGAGAAGCGCCCCGCCACGCTATGACCCCGCACTGCCTCCGTCAAGGTGACTAAGGTTACCCCCTCCCTTCCCTGCGGGGCTAGAACATACACACACAAACACGCACCGTAGACACGCCATACACACCCAATACACACCCCATGCACACACACACACCATCACACACTATTAACCCCCTTAGTCAGTTCCCTCCCTACAAAACTATAACACGCACCATACACACAGCCACCCTCTCTCCCCCAGCCCCAGAGGTCAGCGTGTCGGATGAAAAGTCGGGCACGCTCAGTTCTGCCTGTGTGGCTGCGGCCCTTTTGTCATGCCGACGCCCAGTGTGGTAGATAGTGGGATCTGATAGTGTAAACATGATCACTTTAAACCAGGCTGAACTGTGAGAGAGGGAGGGAGAGAGAAAGAGAGAAAGACAGAGAGAGAGTGTGAGTGTGTGTGTGTGTGTGTGTGAGAGAGAGAGAGAGAGAGAGAGAGAGAGAGAGAGAGAGAGAGAGAGAGAGAGAGAGAGAGAGACGAAGAGAGAGAGAGAGAGACAAAGAGAGAGAGACACAAAGAGAGAGGGGGGGAGAAAGAGACGAAACAAAACACAATAAATAAATAAAAGGAAGCTTCTCTATGCTCCTATCTCAATCAGAAACAATAATCATACCATAGCACAACAAATACTGGACGAAGCAGGCAGGCAGGCAGGCAGGCAGGCAGAAAATGAATCCTCCCCACCACACCCCCTCCCAGCATGGGATGTGAACGCATGTGGCCAGGAGTTTCCTACACCCTTAGCAGCTATTAGCTCATCTTGCTAACATCCAGCCTCAGAGTGATGTCATGTGTTTAGACACATCCACTGTAGGACGACGATGGCCGGCTCCTACCTCTTACAGATACGACTTCACAGGCATTGCCAATTCAATACACTCACAGCAACATATGAATTACCGTTCAAGGCGTGTTGCACACTACTTAATACCGTACCTTGCAATATGCACTGTGGAGACGGAGAAAAGGATGGCACAGTGGGAAACAGAGGACTGTGAGGAATGAGGGAGAGAGGACTGAGACGGAGGGGGTCGAACGAGATGAAGTGATATCATTCTAGGGTGGAAAGATGGAAAGTACATAGAGAAGGAGGAGAGAGGGTCTGGAGAGACCCCCACCCAGAGATTGAGTGTTGAACGTACCCATGAGGTCAGCGTGAATGACGGCAGTGCGGACTGACAAAGGGAGGACCAAACTCACCATGTGCGCTGTAGACGCGTGGGGATGAAGTGTGTGTGTTGTTTTCCGACTGTGTGTGCGCCTGTCACCTGCCTTGGGTGTGCGAATGCGCGTGTCGACGTCGGTGTGAGACGTGTGGTCGCCCTGCTGTTGTTATTTCATGACCAATGTGAGCATATGTCTGCACGTCATCACTCCAGACACCAAAGGAATTGTGGCATCCATTCTCACCACTATGAAGACTTACATTTTACATTCACATTTAGTCATTTAGCAGACGCTCTTATCCAGAGCAACTTACAGCAAGTACAGGGACATTCCCCCGAGGCAAATAGGGTGAAGTGCCTTGCCCAAGGACACAACGTCATTTGGTGTGGCCGGGAATCGAACTGGCGACCTTTAGATTACTAGCCCGATTCCCTGACCGCTCAGCCACCTGACTCCCACCCAAGACTTCAGTACCCATCCTCACCAGATAGATCCAGAGCTATGAAGACTTCAGTACCCATCCTCACCAGACAGATTCAGAGTTATGAACACTTCAGTACCCATCCTCACCAGATAAATTCAGAGTTATGAACACTTCAGTACCCATCCTCACCAGACAGATCCAGAGCTCTGGAGACTTCAGTACCCAGCATGGTGCTGTTTCCTGCAGGAAGAGGGACGGCGAAGAAAAAGAAAAACAGGACATCTGGAGATCCGCTGGGAGAGCAACCCCGGTCCTCCTCTCTGCCCTCAGGGGAACGCTGCAAAGGAAGTTCTTCTCCCCCTCCCTTCATCCACCCCCCCCCCCCCTCCTCCGCTCTCTCTCTCTCCATCTTTGACACTCGGCCTACGTCTGATGGTATACTGATGTCACCTTGGAAACGACGGCTGGTTACCCTCACTTCAGTTCCTCCTGTAGAGTCACGCTCTTTTGGCATCTTAAAATAGGTGCGATACTCGAATGAGAGACATGTTCACCTGCATAGCATCGAGACAGGTCGATTGGCAGGAAAGCCAGCGTGTTTCAACTCCACCCCCCCCCCCCCCCCACCCCCGCCCCTCTCACCTGCCCCCTCTCCTCCTGTAGCCTTGTCCAACACTAATTAGGTGATGATGATTGGAGCAGGGCCTGGAAAGGAGGTCTTCTCCAGCTGGACTAGGTAACTCTACACTCTCCTCCTCCACACAGCCTCCCCACCTCCGAACCCATCCTCAAGGCCACAGCAGCCACTGCGAGTGCACCCACGTGAGTGTGAGTGTGAGTGTGTGTGTGTGTGTGTGTGTGTGTGTGTGTGTGTGTGTGTGTGTGCATTTGCGTGTGTAAATGTGTTGTTGTCATACAAGTGGATGCTCCAGAAAACACCTTCTACATTGTAGAAGGCTTCATAGGTTTAGTAAATAGTTTGTGTTTCCGTACATATCTTTACAAAAAGTGCAACATTGCTACTGCTGCTGCTTCACATAAGCATGAAAAAATATATTTAAACATTGATCAAAGTTCTAGCCGGCATCTTGTCGGAAAGCCCCTTGTGTAATGACTGTGTCATTCAATGACACATATTGTCTCGTTGACAAAATCATTTTGCTTCTGCAAGTGTGTTTTGGTGAGTCCAGCTTTCAGCAGACCAGCTGGTGGTGGCCTGGTGTGGCACAAATGCTAACTCATGCTGCAACGTGTGGCAGGGAGTCAATCAGGGGGATTGTCATTCGCAAAGTAGCATAGCGTCCTTTATCGCTGCAAGAGCTTAGAGAATAATAATGGAGCTAGAGAGGGTTAACGGGAGACAGTAGTGTAGAAAAATACAAAGTAGAGGAGAGAGGAAAAGAACATGGAAACTGAGATAAAGGAAGGCAGAAAGGAAAGAGAGATGGAGAGATGGAGAGGAGAGAGAGAGAGAGAGAGAGAGAGAGAGAGAGAGAGAGAGAGAGAGACATAAGAAGAGAGGTTGAAAAGGACACAGGGACAGCTGTTAGATACAGTCCAGGCTTGGCACCTGCGGAGTTTCCCGTTTGGCATCTTTCAGTGGCGTGGATAGATAACATCTCCTACCTTATTCACAGCCACCCACACATGCACTCTGGTCTATTATATACATGTAGGGTTAGCATACTAGAGTAGTGGAAAAAACATTGTTGCCTTGGCAGTACTGTGTGTGTGTGTTTGTGTGTGTGTGTGTGTGTGTGTGTGTGAGCACATTCATGGGTTTATGTACCCATGTGTTTGTGGGTGCATTAAACCACATTCAAAAATCATTTCAGTTTGCAGCAACAAATCACTGCGAGATAAATGTGTCTCACACTTGGGGTTACATAGGAGAAGTGCACACATCTCACTACGTCCACCAACAAGCTAGCTTAGCCCCTTAGCTCCTCCATAGACCACCTATACTGAATGAACCCAGAGCTACCTTTCCAAAGTGTTTCTACACAGATATGCACCATTAACACTGGAGCTTCGCACACATCTCAACTGTGAAGGTCACCATTTAATTCTGTTGTCATCTTTCCAGTGTTTCACTCAACGTTTAATCCCTTAAACTCCCTATTGTTGGCATTGAGATGTCAGATAAAGCTAGCTGCCGGCTGGTGGTCAGTTTGTGCTGACATCAGAAGGAGTGAGTGTGGGTTGAGTTGGAAACGGCCATGTTTGAGTTTCTCCCCCGTTTCCTGTCAAAAGGCAGCTTTGATCTGTTTTTTTTTTTGGTGTCAGTCGGCAGCCATGTTTGTTTAGTCAAGAGAAGTAGGCTACCTGGGTAATTACCTCTAACGAGTGACTTGTTTTGATTTGGACTGAAATCTAATCCGTCGGATAAAGATGAGGAAACCGGCTGAAGTCTTGGATGTTGTGTTCGGAAGGTGTGAGTTGGTCTGTAGTTGTGGCTACGGGTCTGGTTATGTATGGGGGGGCAGTGGTTGTTTTGCATGAAGTTTAAGGTAGATTATTTTCTCTCCCTAATTTTTAATCATACACATACACATGCACACACACGCTGTTGTTTCTTGCTGTGTGTCTGTTTCTATCTCTCTGTCTTTCTGTCTCTCTAGTTCTCCCTCACAAAAAGGCACACAGAAACACATACACACACACAATACCTCTCTCACACAGAAACACATACACACACACACACACACACACACACACAATACCTCTCTCACACAGAAACACATATAGGCACCAAACAATCTTGCTCCTGTGAGTCATTTCAGCCCTGGCGGTGGTTCAAGAAAAACCTCAAAGACAGTCTTGTTGGCAGAGGGCTACGATGCTTCACCTCTCCCTAAAGGTTAGGAGGAACACTTTGTGTAGCACTCCTCTTTTCTCCTTTCTGTTTCCCTCCCTTTAATCTCCCTGTTTTTGCTTCCCACTCCCCTCCTTGCCTCCTCTCCACGCTCCTCTTTCCTCGATGACGGTGATTAAATCATCCATTGGTGTGTCTCCAGTGGAACAGGAGGGAGGTTTATAGACTAGAGGAAAGTTGCGGGGGTGATTCATTGGTCAAGTCATTGTGTGGTGGAGCTGAGCTCCAAGGCTGGTTAGAGGAGTGACAGATTGTAATAATGAGACAGCAGGCAGCAGGGTAGCAGAGGGTAGGAGTCTTAAAGCTTCCCATAGGCTTCCTCCGGCCGATAAGGAAGACAAACACACAACGCCACCAAAATGCACGCCTGCTACCTTCCACACTGAGAAGAGGTAAGGAGTTGAGGAGGTAGTAGAGGGGAAGGGGGCGGGGCGGGGGGGGGGGGGCGGACGATGCTGCTCTATGATTTTAGACAATGATCTGTGTGTTGGAACTTGGAATGAGAAATTGCTTTCACAAAGTAAGGAAGCCCCCCTACCTCACACTGACCCACCTCTAGTTATCACATTCTTTGACACACCGTAGCCTGATCAGACACCCGCGTACACACCATCACGCACAGAACATGTGTGTGTGCGTGTGTGTGTGCAGTCTGTGCATGTGTGTGTGTGTTTCTGCACCACCAGACCCCCCTGCACAGACCCCCCCCCCCCCCCCAGACCCCCGATCTTAATCCATGCGGGTGTGGAGTTAGAGAGGATGAGGGGGGGTGGTCCCTGTTTATTTGCTCAATCCTCTCTCTTCTTTTAGGGAGGAAAAAAGAGCCGTGTTTGAGCCTCTGCATGAGGGCTGTGGGTACATCCTTTCTTTTTCATCCCTCCCTTCCTTCTATCCCTCCATCCCCCCCCCCCTTCTCTGGTCGTCTCCCTCATAAGGATTCTATTCAGAGGAGGCTATAGTTTTTGTTATGTGTCCATGCAGGCCAAGCAGATACAAATGATCCAGAGTAACCTAACAAGATCAAACTGAGATGAAATGGGGCAGGGGGGCTGGACCTTGTTCACTGACCCAGTGCACATGCACCAATTCCAGGGTGGACGGGGGGGTACCCCAGCCTGAAAGGGATGAGCCAGCACATTTCACATGACATTATCATGATTGGTTTACACACACACATTTGTGACACACATAGAGTATTCATACTTGCCCGCAACTAACTTTTACCTTCTGTTCAACTTTGTACCATCATAACCCTCATCAGCAAACTGGTGACTTAATTTGTGTTTAAATATGAGTTTATGTGTGTATATACTACTGTATATATATATATATATATATATCACACTGTATGTGTTTTTACATATGTAAATTTTTTATTGCAATACCTTTTCAAGGTATTCACCGTGCCCAGAACACATGGTACATCTAGCTGTCATTCCCCACAAAAATTAATAATTGTTGTTGATACTATTTGATCAAAATGTATGTTTGTGTACTATAAACTAAGCTACATCCTAACTAGCCATTTTAGCAACATTTAGTCACGCAACCTCTACATTTCAAGTGTTGAGTCTTCCCTCATAACCTCTTTACTATTCTGTTATGTTTACATTATTATTGTTACTTGGATATAATTATTAAATTGTTCACTGTGAGCATTACAATTTTAAGTGTCGCCTTGGTGATTAAAAACATTGTGTATTTAAAGATAAGTCTGTAGCAGTGTAGGCTAATACAATTGATTGAAAAGATCCAAACATATATACTTCTTCTTACCTCATAATATTTAGCATTATTTTAGTTGTACCAGTAGTAGCCTATGCTAATAATATGTTGTTTGGTGTATGTGATTCTTATCTTTAATATTAGCCTACATGTCAGTAAAAAGGCCAACAGACAACATATTTAGGACCTACAGCTACGTTATGGATAAAGAAATTATTTCAATGATTTTACATGGGTCACAGCCAGTCCCTGACTGTTGTCCATGGGCTCCGGTCCCAAGTCCCCGATCTGACCTGGCGGATTTCGTCCTCCGCATTCCTCTCACTCGCCCTATCATAAACATCCTTGCCTTTAGACCAAGGGCAGGAAGCGCGCGAGGACAGGAATTTCACTCTTTCAAAGTGCATTAGAGCTGAGAGCTCGATAGAAAAATGTATCTGCAGTATTCGGTTTATTATCCTAAACACGTGGCGTTGCGCCACACACTGACGGGCATTGCGGATTCACGGGCCCTTTGCTGGTGTGTTTTATTGTTTTTCAAGTTTGTGTTAATATTATTATTATTTATAGTATTATTTTTTTGCGTTGTATCATTGCTGTTGTGGCTAATACCAGGCAATGTTTGTTATCTTGACTACAACACTGTGAAAACAGCTTTCAGTTCATTTACAAGGTGATAGGCCTACATCATAGGCTGTGTTGGCCAAACGGCAACAGAACTTGGTCAGCTGCGGGAGTGCGAACACATGCAGGATGGTTTTACATTGTATCTTTTTTTTACAGTCAGCGTTTATTCGCTCATGATTGTTCTGGATCTAGCAAAAATTGGAGAGGGATTCTTTATTCGATGTGTATTTACCTAAGACAAGAAACAGACTATGTATCTCTCTTCTTTGCTCTTGCGTTCAGCGTGCCACTGTGGCGTACTTATGCTGCCAAGTTCTGTTTTTATAGGAATTTAGATTATTTATATAAATAATTTAATGTGGTGAATATTGCTGCTTAATCAAAATGCATGTGGAGGGGATGTGTTGGAATTAATTCTGGGCCCGTCCTTTTGCTCTAACAATTCAATTCAATATGTTTTATTGTCATAAATGTTCACGTTAAACAATGTTGCCAAAGCAGTCCACAGTGAAGGGAAAACACATGTAATTATAAACATATTGTATTGTTGATCTCATAATCATAATCAGCGATTACATCTTGACACTTTTATCAATTAAGGTCTGGAATAAATTAAAAGTTTATTTTACTTAGGTACTCATGTTTTTTAGCTAAAATACATTTGACATTCCCCTATTTCCTAATTGTTGCATATTCTTGCCAACAAAATAACCTACCGATTATTTTTCTTCACCCACTTAATCTTTCAAGGTAACACTTTCGGTCCCTCTTTTATCCATTCTAAAAAGCGATGAAAGAGAAACAAGAGACATTCAAATTAACATTCTTAGACGCTATGAAAGCTAATAATGCCAAACCAGTTCGGGTTACACACTGGCCTCGTGCTCACGATGTTTACACATTACTTAACGTGTTTATTTACGGCTTGTTGTGACGTGGTACGCACGCCTGGTAGCAAAGGCCAGACGCGTCGCGCAGGTTAGCTTCAGGTGCCAGGGAAAGGTCGAAGGCTTTGTGGTGGAATTGCTCTGACAAGTTTAATTAAATCTCAAACAAAAGGCCACATTTCATTTAGCTTATTCGAGAAAATCAAACGTGCCTTCAACTGGTCTAAATAGCTCAGACCTAAATAGGCATACATATATAGGCTAGGTTAACATTGTCTGGCCCAGGTGCCAATGTTAACAACTACCTTGTCTACTTACCATGTGCCATATCTTAAAATGACATAGCCAGGCCAAAACCTATGGCAGATGTTAGCCTAAAGTGTAATAGGCCCAATTATAAAACCGTTAGGCTATGAAATGTAGGCCTATAATTATACCCCCAACAATGTATACATGGTTTGACCTTGCCCTATGTTTTATTGTTTAGAAGTCCAGAATCCAACATCCTCATGTGGGACACGGGGACAGGGAAAGACCACAAGAACAATCTTTCTCCGAACAACAATGAAGACGAGGCTAAATAACTACCCAACGGAAATCACAAGGTATTACTGAACCACACACTCACTGTCAACATAAGAACATAAGAACTCAAAAGGCTCGATTGTTGTGGTGACTATATACTCAGTAAAAATCCTCTGTACCGCATCTTTTGCTTCGGCACAAACCACAAACCAGAAACATATAAAGCGCTATTTTCAAGTGTTATGGAGGGCTGGATTATTTTCTGCATGCATGACAGGCAAGTAGCCTATTATTGTCTGTGAAAGTGTGCCTTGGATTACTCTTAAATCTGTTTGGTGGCACACATCTGAGGTCAAATGTAATAGGCCTGTATCTACTCTTTATCGTTCTAAATGGAATCCTTTGTAATTGAAGTCTTTCAGGTAGGTTCCATATTGACATGTTAAAAAGAAACATTGAGAGTTCCAAACAGCCGGGCAAATAAAGGCTGTATGATGTAATCAAAAATGTTGCATGTTTCCATGGGCTTTAAACTTGTTTAGAGGTTAAGATTATTATTTTGTAATTATATCTAGCAACGTTGATTTCAGAGCAGCATCAGTTTTAAGAAACTCAGTTGTTTTTAAACCCACTTTTGTGCACCCGTTATTATCCTCCATTATTAGACTAACACAATTTGCCACAATATCATCGATGCAGTTTTTAGAGGTATGCTACGTCAATTTTTTCAAGTTGCAATGGGTTTGCTACTTTTTGACAAGCACACTTTTCATGCAAATGCATGTCCTCAAACGGGCTATGGTCTTTCCAGTTGATGTGTGTTACCATGTGGGATTCATCAATATTAGTGTTGTGTCACTATAACAATTTATAATACCCAGTCGTTCAAAATGAGACTACTCGATTAACATCTCGTTCATGTGTCACACGTATTTATTTACATTAACAGTAAACGGAGAAGTTCAAAACATATGTGAAAAAGATCATGAAGAATTTCTAAAAGGTCTCTGTTCTAGCACTTGAAACTGCTCACTCCGACTCTGGAGTAATTGCACGTTGAGAGACGGTTGGCTCTTATCGCTGTTCAGCTGTTCCCCTGCGAGACTGGGCTTTTCTCAAGCGACCCAGCCGCAGACTGTGGGCCGGTGGCGGGTGATGACACACATGCCAATGCTGCTCCACCTGCGTCGACTCTCATAGCACGGAAATATACTCCCCGAGAAAGCCGACGGGACCCGCATGGGTGGCCAGGGAAATGTATCCCCTCTTCATACACCTCCCTACCAATGTGAGCTAATTAAGCGCCACTATCAATCCAGGTTTTCTGAGGCCGTGGACATGGGGGTAGCGGCTAATGAGTGTTTTGCATTTAGACCAAACTTCGTGCAAAAACACAGGGGCAATTCTGAGGTTATGATGGAAGTCACTTGGGGGGGGGAAAAATAAAAGCTAATTGGTTGTTTTACTAATCAAGCCAAGTCATATTATTGACCGCTTTACACTAGTTATAGATATGCATTGTGTTTAGCCTATAATAGCCTACAGAAAGGTTCCAAATTTGACTGAAAATATGTGTATGATGTTCCTAATTGAAGAATGTCTGTTATTCATATTATATCATTAAGTAATTGCGTCAACTGACTGCATTCAAGGAAAATATTAAAACTTGCTATAATAGAAGAGCATGCTTTTGACATCTCTACCATTTATGAACGCCCGTATCCAAGCCCACTTTATGTAATTGTGCATGCGGGTGTAATTTAGGAAAATGCATTTGATCATGATAGATTCCTCCCCTAACAAACAAACCTAGGCGGAACTCAAAACGCGCTCAAATCACAGAGCAGAATAGTATGCTACGTCGAACGACGCACGGTCGATCCGGAACGCACCAGCGTCTGCCCTCGGGGGGAAAAAAGAGAAAGAAAAGGGTTGGACTTAGTGAGGAAGTAAACCACAACCTGTGTTGCGCTTCCATCAGAAACCAGTTTTAAAGAAAGTCTATTCTACGAGGAGACTGCCCGATGCCACCAAGCCCCCGACTGAAACACAAAACAAAGATTTCTCTGTGCGTAAGACGAGGCTCATTTTTAAAAATCTCAGCTTGGGTTGCATCTCGAGTTGCTACGTTGGGAATACTTTTACCCTGTTGATTCTGTGCCACAAGCGCACTTTATTCTCTATTTCAGTAATTGTGCTGGATTAGTTTTTGTTTTGTTGTGCGCAATGATGACCACTTACCAAAATCCGGAGGATGACGCAATGGCCTTGATGGTCCACGACACCAACACTGCCAAAGAGAAAGAACGACCCAAAGACGAGCCCGTCCTGGACAAGACTTCGGAGAAAACGGACCCGTCCCAGAAACCCCCATATTCCTATGTCGCTCTCATTGCCATGGCCATTCGAGAGAGCTCCGAAAAGCGCCTCACTCTGTCCGGTATTTATCAGTACATCATCAGCAAATTCCCGTTCTACGAGAAAAATAAGAAAGGCTGGCAAAACAGTATTCGACACAACCTAAGTCTCAATGAATGCTTCATCAAGGTGCCCCGGGAGGGTGGCGGTGAGAGAAAGGGAAATTACTGGACCCTCGATCCGGCGTGCGAGGACATGTTCGAGAAGGGGAACTACCGCAGGAGACGCAGAATGAAGCGACCCTTCAGACCTCCACCAACCCACTTCCAGCCTGGGAAATCACTCTTCGGTGGGGACGGATACGGCTACCTGTCTCCACCCAAGTACCTGCAATCCAGCTTCATGAACAACTCTTGGTCTCTTGGCCAACCGCCTACACCGATGTCCTATACCTCCTGCCAGATGGCCGGTGGCAACGTGAGTCCCGTCAATGTGAAAGGACTGTCAGCTCCCTCCTCCTATAACCCGTACTCCCGAGTGCAAAGCATGGCTCTCCCCAGTATGGTGAACTCTTACAACGGCATGAGCCATCACCACCACCCGCACCCTCATCACCCTCAGCAGCTGAGCCCCGCCACTGCGGCACCTCCCCCCGTCTCCTCAAGCAATGGAGCGGGCCTTCAGTTTGCCTGCTCCCGCCAGCCTGCCGAACTTTCCATGATGCATTGTTCGTACTGGGACCATGAGAGCAAACACTCGGCATTACACACAAGGATTGATATTTAGTTTACGAGCATGTCACTTGTAAAATTGACTCTTAAAGAGAGTCTACTCCTCTGTTTTCAAACAAGAACCAAAGTATTTTTGAAGTGACAATATTCTTACGGGCTCTTTTGATCCAGCTAATGTCTTGAAAAGCCATATGGAGAAATGTAAGCATGGATATTGAGATTTTAAAAAATTAACTGGAAAAATGGAAGTATGGGAGCCATCGAGGACGCATGAGGTAGCAGAACTTTTTCGGGGCCATTGACGCACCAATGTTTGAGAGAAATCTGTGTTTTGTGGTTTTCAATATTTGTAAAAGTAAAAGAAGATATATAAAAACATTTCGAGATCCCCATTCAAAGGAATAGGCTAGATAAATAATTCAAAGCTGCGTTTGATCAGTATGCGTAATGACATATCAAGTTTATAGAGGCATACTATTACTGTTGCCAAATTAAACAAAAAACACTCTCGAAATGACTGTGGCTTTCATAACATTACTTGAGAGAGTGATAATTGAACTAGGACGTAATTAGGACATAGAAAGTGAACTGAGCGGATTCAGGAGAAATGTTGATTCTTTCCCATGTTTTCTGAGTGACAAAATCCATAGGCCTATGACTTGCAGGTGGGAATAGAAAACCCTCACATCATAACAAAGATATTTTACTTCAGGGGTCATTTACTTATTAGGCTTTGAGGCCCCCGATAGAAAATGTTTAGTTTCAAATAACACCAGCCAGTGCCAGATTTTTTTTTAAACCTTTCTTGTTTATTTCGTGCGTTGTTTTATACATAAACGTAAATACATTTTGTCTCATACATGTTGGGACCATGTTAAATTAGCACTTTTTTCTGTTTTTATAGTTTTGTGAATTTCTTAATAAACTTGTAATTCTTTCAAAGTAATGCACTTGTTGTGATGTAATCTTTATTTTTGCAAATAATTTATCCATCAACCGGGCCAGAACAAATCAGGCTATAGCCAAGCTAGCCTATATATTATCAATAAGTCGCTGTCATTGTAATTAAACATTTGTAATAAAAAATTAAACATTTTATTTTAAGAAAAACGCGTGTGTAGACTACATGAATTCGCGTTTTGCCGAGCAAATGTCATGGGCCTAATCTAGGCTACATTTCTACAGCAAATGCAAAAGATCAATGTTTTTCAGGAGAGGACGTTGAATAAGGGAATTAGACTCGTTGGTGTCATTCTGTTGACCTGCTTTAGTTAAAAGTGGCAAAGTTTGCACTTTGAGAGGAATTTATTCCACAGCATTATTCGGTATTAAGCCTATTCCCTATTTAAAAGCATAGATATTTTTTAATTTAAAAGGTGTTATTGTCTTTTACCTGCTTTAAATTTGTCCACAACTCGGACCTCATACAGTAAGCCAATCGAGAAGTCAATATATTCATTATACGTCATCATGCAAGTAGAGTAGAGATGTTACCTCTTATATTAGGCGTTCGCGCTTCTGTCTAATCGTTTGCTGTAAATTGAAAAAGAAAGGTGAAATTTGTGCGTTTTGGGCACGAGTTAACTTAAGCTATTGGGGGTTACTTGGCCGCCGTTGCTCACTGGCGTTGTGTAGGAGAAACAGATACTGCTGCAAGTCAGAGGTCTCAATGACAGTCTATCTATTTAAGCATTATCCACAGGAGTATGTGGACTGATAAACTTACTTTAATATCAATATGACATCGTCTACATTTTGGATGACCTGAAAAACGTTAATTGTTGCCCAAGGTTTACAACATTTTATGATTTGGATTATAGGACAGGCGATGGCTTTTGGACTTTGCTGGACTTGAATTAGTTTCTATACTAATATAACCACATTTTAATGTAATTTGTTGAGTAGGCTACTATACAGCTAATTGAAATCCTCAGCTATTTCAACAGTACTTTTGTGGTAGACTAATAGGCCTATACATGCTGAAACGTTCTGTTGTTTTTACACTCAACTCCTTAGACAGAAATGCATGCACCAACGGCAGAATGTACCAATCTTGTGAAGCTGGCTGACCAGCTGCTTTATGGGAAAGTACAATTATAACTTGCACGTATATAAAAACTCCACCTCTCGTTATTATTGTCTGGTAACATTGGATTTGATGTACGTGCACTTCCCGTGAGGCCCATTGCTGCCGTCCCCGGGGGCAGTGACTCTTGAAGAGAGAAACGTGGTGACGACTGAAATGCATTCAATACAACTTTTATTCTCAACTCTTTTCCACTTATTATCACTTTCACAACACTGCCCAAAGTTAGTGAGCGATCCGGTGATTCAATTTAAATAAAAACAAATCTCTGTAATGTATATGTATCTATTTATTAATCAGGGCGAGTTGTGTTTAGCTTTCGAACTATACAAAACAGTCCTAGTTCTGATGGCAGCCAAGTCAATAAGTTGTTTATTTTGGTAAGCTACTGGCATTACTTTGTGTTGGCACATCTTTAGGCCACCAGTTGTCTCTTATTGGTGGCACGGATTTATGGCCTGTGACGTCTACTTAGGCCGGAGGGATCTCAAGCTTAACCGTAAGCAATCACTCATGACTTCAATGCTTTTACAACGGAAAACAAGTTACCTTGATCCACCCGTCGTCCAGTGGTACCCTACCTGTCAAACAATACATTTTAAGATATGTATATGCCTGCATTATAAGTCTCGAAATCTTGCCGAAATCTGATCCAAATATTTGTAAAAAAAAAGTTAAACCCCGATCCAGCCTAAATCGAACAGAACACAGGTTACATAGCAATATTTCGATGTTGACAAGCGATTCGGTTTAAAAGTAGTGACCTTCCAGCATACTTTAAAAAAAAATAACAATCAAGCACTTTTACACCTCTATGGTTATTACAAGGCAAGAAGGCTACTGTGAATGATTCAGGGGATAATATAGCTCATTAAGTGTGAGGGCATGGTGCATCGTGCGTGGCCGGTAACAGAGACGGTGTCCTATTATTTTTGCTACCCAGTAGAACGTGCTGCCAGAAACTGCGCTTGCGCATTTCAAGGTTTAGGTTATAGGGCTAGACGTAAATTTGCGCTATATCAAAATCCAAGGTCTAGATACATGCATTTTGTTTGGAATTAGGTATTATAAGTAGGCCTATTAGAAGCGTAAGTTGATGTTGCACAGTATAATGTGCAAGTACAAATATGGATTCTGCGGAAAGTCGGTTGACAAACAGCTGTAGTGAAATTATTTATTTCCTCAAGCTTTGCGCACATTGGAGCCCATTGTGTTGTCTATCAAGAAAAACAGTAAGCTAATTATAGCCTATGCAATATAGCCTTATTTAGAATAACAATAGTTATACTATTTTCCCAACCACCTAACTTTCCCAATAGAGTTTCCTAATGCTCAAACTTCATTGAACGTTTTTAATACAAACAATTAGTGTACGTAACTGGAAACTATGGGATCAGTGGTTTTGTGGATTTTTTAACTTGTAACTAGTGTCACCCTGACTGGCATAGGCCTATACCCCTCAATTAAGAATAAAATATAGGCCTAAAGCATTGGCGTGTTTCCGTCGACAAGCAGATAGCCTATTATAGCATATAGACCTATATGTTTTGGCCTAGTTGTAGGCTCAATAATATTTCATATTTGCAGGCTAGATAAAAACGACCAACTTAACAATATCTATAATGATATTCATCATATTTTTCATATTTTATTTTGTAATTGTTCTGTTAAGGGAATAGGCTACAATCCCTAAAGCACACAAAACAAGTGTCTCAGTTGCTCTTCAACGGGGGCTAAACAGTTGGGCTAATATGCAGTGAAGCCAACTTCTCCCACTCAAATGGCTGCTTTCGAGCGAGCTGGGCAAAACAGCGCGTTCACAACTTTTCACCGCTGCCGCGCCGCATCAACTGACATCTTTATCCTCCCGCTCGAAGAGGGAGCGTCCGTGCAGGGTTGAAACGTGGCAGTGTAGCTATATTTTCTGCTTCCTCACATTAATGTTTTGTAAACAAAGAGAAGATAAGGGCGCGTTTAAAAGGCCATTGTATTCTAAACATGCTCCTAAAAATAATAAATAGAAATGTTTCATGAAAATATTACATTTTTATCTAGTCTTATTAACCGACATGATATAGCCTATGCACAGTGAGGCTATTTAATTTTAAATGAAGGAATATAGATTGTGATGGATGTTGTTATTGTAATTTATACACTTAAGATGGCCATGATTAGCATTGTTATTATTGTTTGTGTTTCTGCAGTCTTTGTGTTATAATTTTTCTTGTTTTTTTTTTCTTGCAAATATACATATTTTGTCTTTCGATTCAGTGAAAGTAGGAAGCCACGTAATAGGATGCTGATTCTGTAAGCTCATAACAATATGTGGCACAGGACAGAGACAAGTGATTGAGCGAGTAGTTCCTTTAACTCCTTTAGTGGAGCTTTACGCACATTTCTCTCTCTCTCTCTTTCTCTCTCTTTCTCTCTCACACACACACACACAGACACACACACACGCCGCACACACACTGTACATCTCAATGGCACAAAGCGCGCATGTCTTCTATGGTCTGGGTAACAGGTGTGCATTTGAGCAGAAAGGTTGACATTTCAGTCAGGCGGACGTGAACAATAGGCCTGCATGCAGGATGTCCCCGAGGCTGAGAGAGATAAGACGAATCTGAATATACCAATACCTTGGTTCGCGAAAAATAGTCAAAAATAGTCTCATACTTGGATACGGAAAATAAAAGGACAGCTGTCGCTGGATTTGTAAAAAGCCCTATCAACACTGCTAAGCAATATAGAACTCAAAGTCTAATGGAAATTAATCTAGATGTTGTAGGCCGGTATGTTCTCTCCTTTAATGTTTAAGGAATAATCGGATTTCAGATCTGTTTTTTCTAAGCACATCATGAAATTAATTATTCGAGATCAAAACAAAGACGCATTTCGATACATTTGGCTTGCACCGGATTTTACAGATGTGCGATCAAATAAATATTTTCCGCTATGTTTCAGAAACAGCCAAACGCTAAACAACCTAATTTTCTTTCATTCTTCGGCAATTTTATGAATTTGCCTTAAGTAGTCTAATGAATGTTTTTATTTATTTGTTATAGACCAAACCTAAGTAAGGAAGAAAAAAAAGATTCTAAATAATGATTTTAAGCGAATGCTCATGTGAATACAAATGGTAAATCCTACAAAACTTGGCCAGCTTTTATGCTAAATTGCAAATTTGTATCCAAATTAATTGAGAAAGCATAAGTAAGCTACTAATTGCATTGTCATTAAACAGGCCTACAGAATCGTGAACCAAATGCTATTTAATATAAACTCTTTGGGGACCAAGTGCTAATGAGCTGCTGAAGTTCTAAACTGAGGTTAATTTAATCACCAAACAACGTCTCTGTTAATAATTGCCCCATTTAGCAAATACTACGTTAACTCAAGGATGAATGTCTTGAGTTTGGGTTGGGTTGCAGTTTGAAAGGTGGGGAACAGCGACAAGTTGCTGTCTCCATCACGTGCAGTAATGGTGATTTAAATAGCAAATCTGAGAAAAATTACATTACAACATTATATTTAGTCTTTTTTTTTTTTACATGTGACTGCGACATGTCCCCATGTCCCCTCGGTCCAACACAGGCCGATGTTTTTAGGTGCAACACCATAATAGAGTTCAGGATCTCACAGGCACTCAGTCTTGTCGATTTATAAAAGGTAAAAATGTGTTATATTTGTATTGACTGCAGTGATTATACGACCAAGTGACCACCATACTGCTTTTCTCACATCTCTACGTAAAAGTTCAAACGGCCTATATGAAATATGAACATACCAAATATGCCATCAATGCACACATTTCCTCTCTATTTCAGTGCATTTAAAAAATTGAGTTGGGTGAAGTGAATCTACACACATGGCTTGCATCCAAAGTTCTAGGGATGTTTCTATTATATATTTATTATTCTACGATGAGGTGAAAAGGTTTCGCACTCTGTGCCATTTTGTTTTTGCGTGTCTTTCCGTTGAGCACGCAGTGAATAACCGTGATTGTATCCTTTGTTGTACTCCAGGGGATGACAGATTATAATCAACAAGACGAATGAGGTCAAATCATTCTCACAGAACGCATTTGACCCTCGCCTTCCCACCTCCCATCTCTATCCTCTGTAAGTTAGGTGTACCTGCACTTGCTCTAGGAACACGTGTGAGCGTCCGTCACCGGCGGAGGAAGGTGACGGCAAGTTTGGCAGCTGCGCACGCTAGGGCACCGGCGAGGTGACCCGGCCGTCCGAGTCACCTACAGGTTGCCGGTTTCCCAATGCTCTCACACAATTGAATTCCTGGCATTCTTGAGAATGTTTGAGATTGAAGCGAACCAGTTTCCATTTGGTCGCGGGACACATCACCCTAAACCCATTGAAAAGGAGAGTGGGGTCACCACTGTTTGGTATACACCAGCTCGAAACAGGAAAATATGCAAAGATTTGATTCCCAGAAAATCCGGCAATTGTTCAGATCAGCGTGAGTTTTTCCCTCTCATGCACCAGAAATACTAAAGGGAATTCTGGTTTGAGAGCTCTGTCTATTGCATTGCAAACAATGTCTTATTTTTATGAGGAGCATCCGTTGGTGAATCTGCAATGTAATCCATTGTCATGGAGATCTACGTGATGTTTTCAATTGGAAATGATTTTTATCTCATGAAAACCGCAAGAAACAAAGGATTAGGCTTCATGAAATATTCTCCAATATGTCAAAATAATTAGCCTACAATTGTGTATTTTGATACTCAACAATTGGTTTATAAATAGGAAACACGCGCGCTTTGTTGACATTGGCCAAACTGAAGACAGGGGTTTAATAAAAGTTCTATAAATACATAGTTATAAATACGCACGATGAGCTGTCATTCAGTCACGGATTTTAGCTGACTTTTTGCCTGAGGCAACAACACGCACCGACCTCCCTCTGCCCCAGCCAGAATAGGTCCACTGTAATGTCACCTCGAGCCCATTCCGATGTCAAGGGGCAGAGGACTGTGGTGCGCCATGCACATCTCCAAACAGGCCACTTTGGAAATATTGGATATTCATTTCATTATTTTATGGGGAGACAGAAGCCTTGCTGTAAATCTAAATCTAATGTGTCCAAGTAGGCTATTCTCAGACCGGGAAAGGCCTAATTAAATCTACTCAGATTTCGTTTGTAGCACACATTTACGGTCTACCTTTAAATATTTGGGACTCTTTTTGAAATCAAATAATTCCAAATAAAAGGAAACTAAAATGCTGCCTATACCTGTAGAGAGCTTAACTTGGACAACTATAGTCTACCTCCAGACAGCAGAACAGACTGGCCTCGTTCTGTGAAGGGAAATGCGATAACCATTTCCTTTCTCTTGATTATGAGCTCTAAATTGGTTTGTCGGTTTAAAATGTGAGTTATTTTCCCATCGTGCCTATTGATGGAATCTATTTTTAAACCTTTACTCCGGTTGTGCCCCACGAACGTTTCCGACGGGCTGGCACGTCATTAAATAGTGCGCCAGCCAGCCTCCTCTCGTGTTCAGACTCATGACATATTTATTAAAAAGTAGGCTAAACTAATCAAAAATTAAAATATCACGATCAATTAATTAAACCGTAACACCTGAAATCCATATAAAACCGCAGATGTTTACAACGTTATGTGTTTGAATAAAGTTATGTGTTTAAACTTTATTATATTATTCGAACTGCAAAACATTTTATCTGTTAAACAAAGTCTCTGGGTCACAATAAGGTTATAGAAAATGATGGATGACAACAAAAGTTGTCATTTAAAGTTTTTGTTGTCTAGTCGCCCAGTATCCAGAGTTCTGAGCCGCTGCATGTCATGCTCCTTTATCCGGGGCACAGTTACAATCAACTGTTTGATTAAAGGAATAAACAATAGCCTATCAATGTGAATTTACCTCAATGCAGACCAGGGAGGCTATGGTCAAAACAAAGCAAGGAATAGGATAGTGTCAAAAGTCCGACTGAGAAACTCAAACTGAGAAAGTTATAGGCATGTAAACGTCTTACGTGATAACAAATACATCAATACTTTAAGGGCCATTGTTTGAAACTTCAATAAAAAATTACAAAGAATTACGGAGTCTATCTCTTTATTGGCTGATATGTGTCCACCAAACAAGAAGGCATTGGTGCTGACCCTGTGTCCCAACCTTCCTATCAAGGATTTACCCCGGCCTCGTCAAACCAAATCTGGCCTCTCAAAGTACTATCCAATTTTAGAACCAGAACATTTTCCTTTCAAGCAATTACATACCTCTTGGCAAGAGCTCACAATTAAACAAATTATTATATTTTGATAACCGTAATTATACGCATTCGCATGAGGTCCCCTTTTAAGTCCAACGTGCTTTTTATTACACGCATTTCTCCCGTGATGAGATTATGCATAGCGCAGGTTTGGATTGAGTTAGGGTACATTTAATCGAATAAAATGAGAATAACTCTGTAATGGAAGCATGCTGGAAGCAGCACTGCACAGCTCAGGACTTTCTCTTTGAGCTCGGTTTATGTTTAGCAAATTTCAGAAAATGAGAATGTTATAAGGGGGGGGGGGCGTAGACGGAGTAGGCTAACCACCCTTCAATCTTCCTATATGTAGAGCATATGGCACATGACGTGGGCATTTGAAGTTGCATATAAACGACTGCAGTGTTAACTGCAGTCAAATCCAGTTTGGCAATGCAGAGAGTATTATGGTCAATATTTAAATCTGTTTTGAAACATGGTCAGGACTTTGGATGGAAGCGTCTGATAAATGAATACATTATCTATTGCTGTCTGATGGGGAGTGTTTCTCAAATTCTGTGTTTTACAACTTACACATACCTCATTCGTATGTGTCTATTGTTCATAGGACACTTTTGGACACTGGCTTTATCTATTGACCCATGAGCATGGGCCTACTGTAATGCCTTTGAGATATTAATGCTATGTATGGACTGCCCTCTTGAGGTGGAAGAAGTGCTAGTGCAGTTGATTAACAGGCTATCCCGTCCGTAGAAGTTCATAGGCCGTAGAAGTTCATAGGCCTACACGTCTTTCCTGAAATGTAGAATGCACCCAACTCCAGCATTGGCAGTTAAACCCTAACCCATTTAACGTAGGCTATATTGTTTTTGTAATCGTTTTTTTTCTCATGTAGCTAATGATTTTCATTCTGTAATGATAATCTAATTTTGGTCCCGGACAAACATTGTATTAGAGTTTCAGTGCTTTCAAATCAAAATCTCAAACAGAACAACATTTCAATGTTCCATTTGCAATAGGCCTACGGCCTAATATTATTTCACCAACGACCCATTAAAGGTAAAGTCCAATAGGCCTACTCGCTACTTTGGCCTAGAGGCTTAAATGGCGCGTCAACACTTTTCTTGGAAGATGAAAGTTCCCCCGAATCATATGCAAAGATTACGTAAAAATGATATCATTCGGAAATGAACTTTAGCACACTTAAAAATCTGTACTCCAAGGCTTTGCCCTTGTTGTCACCAGGGGGCGGCAGTGCTCATCATTTAGTTAGTGTCGCCTACCATGAAATGTCGCCGTGAAGCAAAAGGAAAATTAAATGGCATACATATAGCACTATGGATTTGTGTTGTAATTTGACAATTCGCCAGCTGTTGATCTGAACCAAGGTGATCCTTAAGTGGGGCTAGGTCTATCATGGGATAAACAACAGAATTAAGAACAGAACTTGGAGCATGTAGCCTAATTCTGCCCTTGGCAATACTGTCATGAGAACCTTCATCTTGTTAGCATGTGATCCTTTCTGGGCCTCTTTTTTCGTTTATAATTTTTCTTTCTTTTTTCCCCTTCTTTTTTTTGTACATAGACTACATAATGTTTTTCAAGACATTTCAATATTATTCCCGCCCCTGGGCATTTAGCTAGGAACCGCTCGGCACGACCTCCGTAGATAATAATGAGACATTCCAGATTGACTGAACTGGGCCAACATGCACGCATTAGAGATGATTTTTCCGATAATTCATCAGTAAGAACTTTCTATTTCCGGGTGAACTCACGGCCCCGAAGTTTTTGAGCCGGTTGTAGGCTGTAGATGAGGGAGAGCGTTGCCGTTTAGAGCACTGTTGCTAGAGCTGATACACAGGGAGGGGAATAGGAGGCGGACGGAAAAAAATAAGAGCAGCTAAGTAGTGCGTGTCCGTGGTGTGCACCTTCTGAAAAACAGGAAGCGACGCCTATCTGCCCACCTGCGCTAGGCATTGTCCTGCGTGGAAGACACGGGGCTTACGGACTCTGAAGCGTAACTCAGATTTGAAACCAAACTCTTCAGTGTTCTGGATCCTTTTGAGCAGGAAAACGAGACTATTTTCCCGAACGTATGTTCAGTATTCTACAATTGAAAGCAGAAGAGTACCCCAAGGTAAATCCATGTCTTTTTCCCCTTCCTCTATACCTTTAATGAGTGCGTCGATCGAGTTGGACTTGGTGTCATACGCTTCATTGAAAGGCAAATTCACCGGTCGTTTGAAGTGTTAAAGCTACGTTCTTGCACTTGTGGTCGATGATGTACCTCAAAAGTGAGCATTTGGTTCCTCGTTTTTGAATAGGAATGTAGAGGAACGGCAACCTTTTAACAGTGCAATGACATTCTTGCCAACTTATGTTCTTCCATGTGTTATGTCGGGATTTAGGGACTGTCACTTAGCGTAGCCAATTGTTGTTATGGACACTTAGCGCTCGACGCACCTTTTCCTGTCTGTGTTCCAAACATTGTCCTCTTGTTATGCTGTTTGAACATGCAAAAGCACCCGAGACGCTACGTTATCGCATGAGAATTATGAAGCATATTTAAACTCAGCCGTTGTGATATGTCAATATATGCACCTTGCAATTCTGTTATCGTATGAGAATTATGAAGCATATACGAACCCATTCGATATGTTTTGTCGGTTCATACACCTTGCAAACCAATTTACCCTTGTTGCTATATGGTAGTTAATTGTAGCGCTCCTAAACTGCCTTTGAGTCATATAGCCAGATATTATGAGGCTCTAACACTTTTCAACACTCACTTCACTTTTTGGCTCTGCCGGTGTTCTACGTTTGTATCTTTTTAATAATGAGATCCGAATTGTCATTAGGATATAATAGTTTAGGCTTGCTAGACAAAAGAAGTGGGGCCACACTTTCTTGGATAATGACGTTTTATTTGTGGCCTTATTCGATTTCAGAATGGGTTTCGTGTATGCTAATAGGCTACTGTAAATACGATGCGTGTTGGAGCATGTCTGGCATTCTCCTTTCCTCCCCCTCCTCCGCGGGGATGTCTCCGGTCTTCAACAAGGCAGAGAGGGATTTGAGTGCTCAGTCATGTGTTTTTGTCCACCTGCTATTCACACTCCCATGGAAAGTACTGCTGTTATCTTGTTGATGAAGATGTTTGTACCGACAGACTTGACTGCCCTCAAGGCTACTGTTTGTTTTGAATGGCCTTACAGAGTGACTGGATTCAAACATATCTGAGGTTTATAGTGACAGACAGTCTATGAATGTGCTGGTGATTGTTTTTGTGAATCATCATTGGGCTGGGACTCAAGCACCATGTGACAGTAAGTCTGGCCAGTAGGACGGGGGAGGTGATGATGTCACAGGTCAGGGGACCAGCAGGGATAGAAACTGTGTGTGTGTGTGTGATGTAAGTGTTGACCATGTAAAGCCCCTACCCCCTGAGCACTACCACACGAGGTCTGGGGAGATGTGGTGGTGGTGATTGGAGCCATGAATAGGGCAATTCTCTAAGTCATGTAAGAGCTCTCTGTGCTGAGCACACATTTGATGATATATATATAATGTATATATACAATATACATATGTCTTGGTCATTAACACACCAAAACATGTGACACACACCCACACAACGTGGATAGATGTACTTAAATATATTGATCTCTCATGCTTTGAGAACACACACTCTTTAAACTCCCGTACGGGTAACCGTGATTATCATTCAGCACTACCGTCATTTTCTTTGGAAGGTCGAAATTGACGCGTGACAGGCTACCGCGTGTGGGTGCACGCGCTCACTCCCTGTTCAGCACACAACATTCCGGTCCACATCTTCAAATGGACATCCTCGAGCAGCTCCCACCTCTCCTCAGGGTTTGAGTGCCTGCGGATTTGGCCAATGGCACGCGTGAACGCGTTAGTGATCCAGCACGAGCTGTCGGCTGGCTGGCTGCCCGTGTGTGGAGGGCGGGTCTCCTCCGGGCCTCCTCTGTGCTGCGAGGGCGACTCATGAGGCAGTCGGACGTCATGCTCCCCGTCTCGACACAGGCCTCGACACAACCCTGGGCTGGCTTTCCAAACTGACCTCTCCCAGGAAATGGCTCGTCATGCATCGGAAAGACCTGCGTCCCATTGAGAGGGCTTTGTCCCAGTGTTCCGATGTCACTTCCTGTTTCAGTGTGGTCCCGTCGGTTCACCCCCGCGGGCAAGACAATACAGGATACATGTTCCAGTAGGCCCTGCATACCAGGAGCCTAGAGGGGAAGGATGGGAAAGGAAAGGAATTGAAGGATGAAATATATTGTAGAAACGGGTTTGAAGCACACAACACAAAAAGAACTAGCGGTGAGAAATGTGCGTGGGTAAATGTTCAGTCCAGCTGGGTTTTTGATTGGCAGCCCTCCACCAGCATCAAGACACCTGCTTCCCGTGTCTCTGTCTTTGTCTCTGTGCTGTCTGCCTCCTGCTCTCTCTCTGTGACAGGCTGCTCTCTGCTGAGTCTCTTAGACTGAGTTGGAGATGTATGATTGACAGCTCCATTTAAGAGAGGTGGAATAGAAGTAGCTTTGCATGCACAGAGTCACTGGCTCTGTGTGTGTGCATGTGTGTACACACGCACACACATTTCAAGTGCGTGTTTAATTGAAGCACGCACATACAGGTGCCCTCATAGAGAGACATGCATTCACACGCATACACACATACAGATTGTAGTCACACACATGAAACGCACACTGAAACGCACAAACACAGACTTACACTAACTGACACGCACTTCCTGCTGTCACAGTTCTAAAGTAATCAGGCCTCACTGCCGGTGATGGCTTGTGTAACATCCTCTCTGAGACTCAAATCTGGAGGCAGGCAGAGGGAGGGAGGGAGGCGGGTGGTACTGTCTGTGTGTATCTGTCTGTCTGCGTGGGTAGGGGGAGGTGTGTGTGTGTGTTTGTCAGGTAGGTCACTAGTTGCTCTGTGAAACAGCCCCATTCGGCCCTGAATTGTCATTCTGAATGTGGGCAGTCCTATACGTCCACTCGCGCTATTGCACACACATTCAATCCAAATCTATGGAAAACGCATTCAATTCAAAATACACGCACAGTATCCCAAGATTGGAGTGTTCAGGACGCGCTAAGCTAAGCAGAAACTGGAGAGAGAGAGGGGAGAGCTACGTGGAATTCTCCTCTCCTTCCTGTACAGCAAGCCGCGACCTGCCAAGGAATGCAGGGAAGAGTGGCGTCGACGAGGACCTGAACAAGGGGAAAGGAAAAGAGGAAGAGCAGAAGGCCCGAGGAGGAGAGGCGCGGTGAGCGTTCAAGGTAGAAAGAGACAAGCCCGCGTCCAGAAGACGGGCAGAGTCGTCTGCTGTCGGGGAGGACTGTGGCAGGGAAGACTGGCGAGAGATGGAGGGGGAAAGGAGGTAGGGCGGAAGGCTTGGAGAGATGGAGGCGTTTGGGGAGGGTTTGAAATAGTTCCGAGGCAACGAAAGGAAGGCTGATGGTGGTCGAGGAGAAGAGATGCCGTGGTGGATGGAGGGAAGTCTTGCCTACGCTCAGGTGAAGGTGCAGAGAGGTAAAGGAGACGGAAGGCGCGGGGGCTGTGTTCTGTAGTCGTAGCCTGCAGCGTTGGAACTGACCCACGCTGAAACCCGAGAAACAATTCCTGCTCCTCACCATGGCAACGCTGCCCTCACACGGAATCTCCCCGTCCGTCTCTGCTTCAGACACATCGCACGCGCACACACACACACTCTTACACGTGGAAACGTGTCGCTGATCAGTGTCCTCCCTCACTTCTCATCCCCCGAATCACAAACCATCACTTTTCACTTTGAGTACGTACTGTACTGCAGCTTCCCAATCACAGTACGCACTGGTGCATGCAGTATGCATACAAATGAGACATGGTACTTAGACCTTGCCTTGAACTGGTTAATGTTCTCTACATGGTTCCCACAAAAGCATGCTTGCTCGCATGCTGCAAAATGCTACCTTATGTTGCAGGACGTATTCGTAATATTCGGGGTGTACTGTATTGCAACATACGAAAAGATTTTCGGGAATAGTACAAAGTATGGTAGTACGGGTGTTGGGACGCAGTTTGGGCTTCAAACTAGAGGCTTCACACTCACATGACAACTGCCCTTCACAAGCTATATAGCCAGCTACTCTACCGAAAAGCTGGCAGTTCTATGGGCCAGGTGGATGTTATAAGGTTGGTGAGTTCAACCTATTAAATTCGGTCACACACACACACACACACACACACAAACCAACCAAGCAGTTATACATTTAAACATGGAAGCAGTTATACATTTAAACATGGAAGCAGTTATACATTTAAACATGTTGTGCCTTCATAGCCCACGTAAAAGTGTGTGTGTGTGTGTGTGTGTGTGTGTGTGTGTGTGTGAGCTAGCGATAGTGTCACCACCTACATCCTTATCCTGCCCACATAGCTCCACTCTGCTGTTTATTTATAAACAACATGCACCCACAGATGCCTACACACATCTTATAAGGACTTGAGATGTACAACATTAGGTGTCCTGATCACCCCATATGGAATAGGAGAATAGAAACATGTTACATCATCAGCCCTAGTGTCTGCCTGTAACCTGACACCTGCATTGAAAAAAACTAATGTTTTTTTTTTTTTACAAACCTCAATTGGGAAAAAGATTTGAATGTATGTTTATATCATATTTTAATACCAGAAACAGTAAACCCGGTGCTTAATGCGTTATGGATCCAGGCACAGTGACGAGCTTTAAACCCGATGAACTTGCTCCGATCCAGGCCAGCTGAAGGAGCGGGGGGCCCCTGTTGCATAAGGACGTCCAGGCCTGGTCTGCTCCGCTATCTCTCGGTTTCCTCTTCAAGCAGGGACTTTGTCTACCTTCACATGATCTCCCCATACTGTGTCTCCGCGGACACATGCTCAGTGACTACATTTCTTCTCTTCCTGAATTTGTGTGTTGCCCCGGGCCGAGACGGACCTTTGTTCAGTCAGGCAGGCAGAAGGTAACTGATTTACAGCATCCTAGGGAACTCTACACACACACACACACACAGCCCTCCCTTTCACAACGGGGCCCTATAAATAGGGAGAAAGATGAGAAAAGGCCACAGGCTGTCTCACACACTCCAGGGGATCAACTCCCACACACACTCTCGCACACGGTGCAACATGCACGTTATACGCTCTTCAACATACAAACACACAAAATGGGACGCTTAGCCCACTTGCAATCATAGAGTGCTTTGATAAAGCATGCACCCGATGACCTTGTTGTGGTGGTAGTTTCGGCGCGAGCGTGCGTCGTGTACTACCTTGGACGAAGCATGTGGGGGTTGGGGGGGTGTTTGTGTCACTTTGTGTGTGTGGCAAGCGTTCCCAGTGTGGGTGTGTGTTGTGTTTGCGACAGATAGACAGGGACCTTTTGTTTACGAGTCAGCCATGATGACGTCGGGCATTCTGCAATACCCCCTCGAGGGCCCTGTCGTTGGTCAGTCCATAATGTTTGTGTTTCCCTGCATTCCTGTGCCATGTGAGCATGCTCTCCCAGGCTAGACCTATCAGTGTGTGTGTGTGTGTGTGTGTGTGAGAGCCTTCCTCAGCGACCACCTCACTCGCTCGCGTCGAGCCAGCACGCCCGCATACGTTCACAAACTCTACCCTGTGGACATCTGAAATCGACAGTCGTTTCATCCCTCTTTTTTTGGAATGTCCTACTTCCTTTGTCCTTTCCGTCGTGATAACCGAGCCAAATGCGATTTGAAAGGTGGAAGTGATGTCATCAAAGGCTCTACGATGCGCCTCTGGCCTGCAGAGGAAATGAAAGGAGATGAGTTCATGAAAAATCCTCCAGTCTTCGACCCAGAAAGCTGTCCTCGATGAAGGCCACAGTACCTATTGTTTCAACTGTGTGTCAACGCTCCACCATTATGTTATTGACTTGAGAGAGAGAGGTGCGGCTAACCCAGGTACAACAAAAAAAAACATGGCCTTTTGTCAAGATTAGGTCATTAACCCTCAGGAGGCCCGTTTACAATACAGCCCCAGGGTCCTAAAACCCACCTTCCATTGTCGTTGATGCCTCCAGCCAGGAGCAGCGAGTTGCCCCACTGGGGCAGTAAGTGTTGTGAGGAGGAGGGGGTGGGTAATTGATTCTCCGGGCATGCGTTTAGGTGAGCCTGTAACACTGGAAAGGGCTGTGAGTTTAGTTTCACAACTCAAAACAACTCTTTGAGACACGGTGAATTGTCTTTGGTTAGCGTTGACGGTGAAACTGTTCAGGATACAGCATTCTTATCAGCAGCTCTTGGACTGACGATGCGGTCCTTGGTGATTTGAGAATCCTTCATTCCTCGCATTCCACAATAAGAGGATGGGTGGAGGAGTGGAAGGGGTGTGTGTGTGTGTGTGGGTGTGGGTGTGTTTGGACTAAATGTGTGTGATGGGAGACTGAAAACGGGGGTTTTGTGTGCGCCGGGAGAGGGGGGTTGGGAGAGAGGTTGAAAAGGGAGAAGGAGAGAGGCATGGAAGCCCCGAGTCAGCCTCTGGGGTGTTTGTACAGTGAAAAGGGTGGGACGGTTTGGGAGGACGCCAAAGCTGGTAGATTTCAGAGGGTGATTCTGCAGGTATGTGTGTTTGCATGTTGATTGTACTTGTACTCTCCATACTAGGTGGAGTGTGTGTGTGTGTGTGTTGGGGGGCGGTGTGGGTGGGTGGGGGGGGGTGTCAGTGTCTGCGTAAGCTTGTACGCTCCCAGCTCTCATAGCCTGCGTCACTAGCCCCTACATTGTGCATTGTGAATGTCCGGCTAGCATTGTTCGGCTAGCTAGCGCCACAAGCCTGCAAGCGTTTGCCTTCAATGAAGAGGCCTATGTTTTTTTTAGCCTGTGGATCACGCTCTACAAACAAGGGCGCTTTTCTGTGGCACTAGGCAGCTTAGACGTCCCTGGAATTCCAGTAATATCGCACTCCCTCTCTTTCCTCGTATGTGTAGCTGTGCCTTGTTGCTCGGAAGGATCAATACCGCCAGACATGATATGGGAATGTTCACAGTCAAGGGGCTCCAGTGTCGCCTAGCGTTAGCTTAGCAACACACAATTAGCATAGCTATTGGCTAGGTAGTCAAAGGAACTTTTGACCAGTACGCTAACAGGGAAAAATCCCTAAATGTGCGTGCGTGCACATGTTTAGGGATGGGAAATGTAACGAGACGCGCGCACTCGCACACACATACGGATGCTGGTTGGTCATGTGATAGCCTCTTCTGTGATAAGCACAGCTGCAATGAATCCATCCAGTCAGTTAAACATTGACTCTCCAGACTAAAGATCTTATCGTGATGTTCAACAGCCAGACAGTTCCTGGAACGAGCATGAATGGGTAGCACTCATTGTCGTTTGTGTGTGTGTTTCTGTCTGTGTCTGTCATTTGTCATGTGGTGATGACTGTTTGGGGAACAGATATTAGTGTGTGATGCTAGTGTGTCTTTTCAGAGTCTGTTTGAAATCTTCTCCTCATAGTACTTCAGACTTCAAATACACACAATCGATAATCAATACGGTTAAATTGATACTGATCAGTGTTTTTATGGAGTAATGGTTTTCAAGAATCCCCATACTTTCTTAGACCAAGAAATATGCAAGCAGCAGTACCATAGAAGAAGCAGGTAAGTTGTTTAATGAAACATCCCACTGCAAGGAATTCTGGGATGAAGGCATATGTGTTGTGTCCCAGTTGTCTGGACTGGAGAGATGATCTGTCATGTCTGGTGGAAACACAAGTATTTAGTTTGAAACCTAGTAGACGACCTTCTACTCACCCACAAAATGCCTATTATATAAGTTGTAGTATAGCTTTGTTAATGTAACTCACACACACACACACACTTGTTGTTGTTTTTTGGCCATAAGGTCACGCCCTTGTAAACAAGATTAGGAACATCTGAACCTACGGGGAAAACGCAGGAAGTCTCTAACACTCAGTCTTGAGTTTTAGAAACCTTGAGGTTTTAGGGCTACATCTCAACAGGTCTTCCTTGATGATTGAAGCCTCCTTAACATCCCTGTCTTCCATCTCCGACGAGTGCACATGTGAAGACAATGAGTGCGTACGGTAAACGGTACCGAAGCTTGTCGGACGCGCAACAGTAGCCCCAAAGAGCTTTGTCTGGTTTAAGTGGCCTAAAAAGTGGCCTGGGCTGTAGATAAGTGGACGGGGCTCGAGTTCCATGCCATCTGTTGCTGAGAACTCACAACAGCCATTAGCGGAGATTTGCTGAACTCGAATGAATAAACGGGAATGACTGTTAGAAGGCCGTTCTGTGTGATCTACTCAAAATGATGATACACAACGTTGTCTCTTTGCCCCTTTTCTGTCTCACGCATTCCTTTTGAATGTACTTTATGGCTTTTGGCGCACGAGCAAGCAGTGGTATTCGGTCCAATACCCTCAGATTCAGTTTTGTGTAATTGGAATTTCTATTCTGGGATAAGTGTTTTTGTGCTGGATGTCGATGCGTTGCTTTGAGGGATATTCTGGAGCCTCAGCAATGTTTTCAAATGTGACACGGACTGAGCGCAAGCCGGAGAAAGACCGGGAGGCTAGGTGAGGGAGGGAGGCCAGGCTGAAAGAGGGAGAGAGTGAGGTGTTGATGAGAGAGGAAAACAAGAGAGATGGAGGACTGGAGAGGGAGGGGGAGAGCCACCGTGAAGTACTGAATGCACTCGGATGCACTTAGTCACACACGTACAGAGCACAAGTCCCCCAGTCGATCTCTCTCTTTCTACTCAGACACTTCCACACCTTTCACTCACTCCCTCTTATACCTCTCTCTTTCTCACACACACACACCTGACCGACTTCCTCCTCCTCTGTCCACAGATGCAGTGTCCCTTCAGCACCCCAGACTCTCCCAGCATGCAGCAGAGCCACGGGAAATAAGAGACTCCAGGAGAGAACAAGTAAGGTGTGTGTGTGTGTGTGTGCTGGAATCTGGTAGGGTAGTGTCCTGACAGGTGGGGAATGTTGGAATCCTGCATGGCGTCTCCAGGGAAGGCAGGACTATGCTCCTGCTCTTCTCCAGGGCCCAGTCCCAGCTGTCTGGGCCTCAACCTCACACTGCTCTGTAGATCCAGCTTGGCTGGTCTGGCTTAGGCCCAGTCTGGCCTGGCTTAGACCCAGTCTGGCCTGGCTTAGACCCAGTGTGGCCTGGCTTAGGCCCAGTCTGGCCTGGCTTAGACCCAGTCTGGCCTGGCTTAGACCCAGTCTGGTCTGACTTAGACCCAGTCTGGCCTGGTTTAGACCCAGTCTGGCCTGGCTTACAACCAGTCTGGCCTGGCTTACACCCAGTCTGGCCTGGCTTAGACCCAGTGTGGCCTGGCTTAGACCCAGTCTGGCCTGGCTTACACCCAGTCTGGCCTGGCTTAGACCCAGTCTGGCCTGGCTTAGACCCAGTCTGGTCTGACTTAGACCCAGTCTGGCCTGGCTTACACCCAGTCTGGCCTGGCTAACAACACTGGACTTTAACAACCTTACTACCCTCAGTTTATAGGCTGGTCTTTGATTCGTTTATAGCAGGAGAGAGAGAGAAAGCGTGTGTGGTTGTGTGTACGTAATGTACATAGGGGTGCTTGTTGTGCACTCAGTGAAATGTACTGTACCTAAGGTAGGGTTTGTATCTACACTGTGTGTCTGTAGGCAGGTGCAAATGAATAAGAGTCTTGGCAGCTGTTCACTCCACCTCCCACACACACACACACACACACACACGCACACCAACACACTGACGCACACACGCATTCCAGCTGCAACCAGGTACCCAGGGCCGGAAATCTGTCACTTTGTAGCATAGCAGCCTTCTAGCCTTTTGTCACTCAATACCGTCTGCCAATAATGCTCGAACCAGCTACTCCCTCCCCCCTCGGCCCCGACTGTCATTTGGATTCATGTGGAAAGCCAGCCTGATCCAGTTATCTTCACTTAGGCCCTGTCTCTTTGATCAGGAGGCTCCTTCCAACTCATCCGGCATCACCGCCGAGCGCACAATCTTTATGACGTTCCAAGCGGCTCGCCGAGCACCTTCCCTTTCCAGCCGAGCGTAAAAACCAATGCGCGACGGTACCGCCGGCGCCGCTCGGACCATTCCCAGAACGCCGTCTCAGCAACGCAGCAGCTGAACGTAGCTTTCCTGAAACATGGGTGGGGGGAGGGGTGTTGTGGAGAGTTAGGGTTTTTGTTTTTGTACCTTTTTTAAAAAAATCTTTTTTTATAAAAAACGTTGGCAAATTGGCAACCTTCTTACGCACACAATCCTAGGAAACCCTGCCCCAATGGCCTATTCTTATTACTCTGTGTAATGCCCCCAATGCTCTCTGGGAGACAGCCTCCACACTGTAGTGGATGGGAGGCTAGCCTGCACTGTAGGGACTAGCAGTCTTCAGTTGACTACACATAGTCCTAGTGTGGAGATGGTTGCCCGACACATTCAATTGAATAATAGTAAGGCTACACATTCAGCAATGTCACCAATGACGGAACGTCATGGTTAAACTGTATACGGTGTGCCGATATTGCTGGTATTATTGAGTTCTTTCACGCAAACATGATTTTTGACCACTTCCTGTGAGATGGTGCACTCGGTTCACTGAATGAAAAGGGATACCAGAGGGATGGAGGAAGGGAAAGATGGGGGGGTGGGCAGGGGAGAGAGGGAGAGAGAGAGACAGAAACGGAAGAAGAGACAGCCATGGGTGAGTATCACTTACTAGAACACAGTATCCCTGGCAATCAATGTTCCTGGGCATCATGTGGCCTTAGTGGGAGGAGAAGACCGGAGCCAAACCATCTCCCCATTACTGGAGGAGTGAGCGTCTCTTATCGCTGTGTGTGTGTGTGTGTGTGTGTGTGTGTGTGAGTGAGTGCACGTTCCTCTGAGTCGACAATGTGTGTGCGTGCTGCACGCGCGTTTGCGAGTGTGTCTCGTCGCGCCACATGCACGGCAGCTCAATGTTATTTTTATCCCGCGGTTCCGGTCGCTGTCCGCTGCGCTCGGTCCACTGTCCGCCTCTCCTCCTCCTCTCCTCTCCTCCTCCTCCTCTCTCGGTAGCAGTGAGGGGGACTGATATGGGAGGATGGGTAACTGGTGCAGTATGCCTCAGCCCAGGTGCTAACCAGGGGAAGATGCACGGAAGAAAAACGGGAGAGGAGAGAAGGGAAATTGAGTTCAACAAGGGGTTAATGTGTCAAACATCCCAATGTCAGAAGCAGCATGACTGACCACTGAGGTACACACACACACACACACGCTTTTCTCTTGGCTGAGAAGGTGAGGTTGAGGTGCTCGCCGAGTGAGAACGTACATTTCCAAGCAGACAATCAATTTGTACGTCTCATTCTGGAAACGTCGTCGGCGTCGGGGAAAACCTGCGAGGGCTTGGGAATGGACTGTGTTGGGTAAAAGGTTGTGACAGAGTGGCAAGAACAAGCCTCTTGACATCCGATCGTTGAGGAACAACCGCCTGAGGCCCTCTCTGACATCATAAGTCGCCTATTGTCGTCACCTCAATCGCCGTCACAGTTTCCACGTTTACTCAGCAAAACCAACTTCCTCAATGTACTACTTTATTTTCGCAAAGAGTGTGCGTGTGTGTGCGCGCACGCGTGTGTGTGACTGAACAAAGACGTGTCCTTGCCGTGAGAGAGATGCGGTTGCGGCAGCAGGACAGGACCAGACCCAGAGCTGTTAGCACCATCACTAGGGAGAAAGGGGAGGGCCGTTCAACTCCAGACACCCAGTAGCTTATCTCCGATTTGGGAAAGAGGTGGAGGAATCGATGGGGGGGGGGGGGGGTTTGGGGGGGGGGGGAAGGTAGGTAGAGAAGAGTAGGCCGTGGAAATTATACCCTTGGTTTGTTTTGACACTTAATCTTTTCTTTTATTCATGGGATCTGATTAGACTTGACTGCTTTGCATTTGTGGTTTTTCCTTAGAAAGTGTTTGTGTGTGTGTGTAGGGGGAGGTTGCTTTGAATACCGATGAGGAAAAGATAAGAAATTGTGAGCTTCTGTAGAACCAGTCGTTCTTCTGGTAATATCCTTCCTTGTTTTTGAAGATTAAAAAATGAATACAAAAGGGAGTTCACAGCAACTTTTGTTGAACCACTCTACCACCTGTTCCCTCATCGGCAGTGTGCAGACCAAACACCGTGTGTGTGTGTGTGTGTGTTCTGGTTGACCCCTGGGAGCTGTGCGTGGGGGTCTACCATACAGCATGTGAAAGTCTCGGAAAGGTCCATGTCCACCGACTAGACCACAGACGCGTGTGTGTGTTTGAGCGCATGTGACCTAAACTTGTTTAACCCCTGTGCCCCCCCAGGCCCCAGTGTTTGGCCTCTGTGCTGCATTGAGCTCCCTCTGCCGAGCGGTTGTCTCTGAGCGGGGGGGGGGGGGGGGGGGGGGGGGGGGGGGGGGGGGGGGGGGGGGGGGGGGGGGGGGGGGGTTAGGGGCAGGGAGGGCAACGGGGATGATGGGGAAGGGGGGGGGGCGTACGGGTGATACAAGGGTAGTGTTTGTGCTGGGCACGGGACTGTCCTCACTGACACCAGCGACAAGACACACACACAGAGCCGCCGAGCTGGACTGGGACAGAGGTCTATTGTGGAGGCCCAGCCCAGCCAGCACACTCATGCATTGTAGCTTTGCCTTCCATCTCTCTCTCTCTCTCTCTCTCTCTCTCTCTCTCTCTCTCTCTCTCTCTCTCTCTCTCTCTCTCTCTCTCTCTTTCTCCCCCCCCCCCCCTCTCTCTCTCTCTCTCTCTCTCTCTCTCTTGCTCTCGCTCGCTCTCGATCTCTCTCTCCCTCCCAATACTCCGTTTCATCCTGCCTTCCATCCCTTTCTCTCTCCTTTTTACTCGTGTTTTTGACGTTTTCTTTGAAACTGTTGGTAGGATTCTAGAGAAGACCCATTCCAGCTCTGGTTCTCCTCCTTCACCCCCCCCTCCTCCTCTCACAGGGGAGGTGTGAAAAGGGGGACTGACGATGTCATGGAGACTTCCTTGCTAAATTGGTGTGTGTGTGTGTTTGTGCAGGTGTGTCGCCATGCATGTGTGTGTGCATTTCTTTTATGACTGTGAAATGAATCAGATCCCATGGAACATCAGATCGGCACATCTGACTCACCCGCTGTCAATCTCACACGCGCACACACACACAACCCCCCCGACAAGTACACACAAAATCCTACACACACTCATAATAGGACTTCAATAGAACATGAACTCAATCCCCCCCATTTTACATGAACATAATATGGTGACATCTTATTAAAGGCACAGACACATTTGATGTTGGATTTAATCATTTCTCTCCATCTGTCTGTGTCTCTCTCTCTCTCACTCTCTCACTCTCGTATTTGCAGCTGTAGCCACATTCTTTCAATATTTGTTTGTTTCAACTGATCCACTTCTGAGTCACACCACACTGAAAGATTCGCAGAGTGCATTAGCACGCACAGCAGAGGTATTTGTAACCGAAGACGCACCTCCGTCGAACATCACCCCGTGTCCTCAACTCTCTCTCTCTCTCTCTCTCTCTCTCTCTCTCTCTCACACTTTCTCCACTTATCTCATTCCCTATCTTGCCATTCTCCTCTGCTGGATCCAGCTTTACGTCACTGTTTCCCTTTTAACGGCCCTCTTACTTCATGTCAGTCACACTCCGAGCGAAAGAGAGTGCTCCTTCCCTGCTCATCTCTCTCTCCCTCTCTCCCACCCATCTCATCCGCATCCTACAGGACCCAGGTTGGGGAGTCTCTGTCTCACTGTCTCTGTCTCTCTTTGTCTCTGCGTCTCTCTCTCTGTCTCCCTGTCTCTCTGTCTCTGTGGTTCTCTCCCTCCCTCCTTCCCTGCTCTCCGGACTTGCTTCTCCATTCCTAATCTCTAAAATGTCACAATTTTCAACAGTTTAATTTCTCAACACGCACACTCAGAGACAACTTTTTTTTTTTGTTACCAATGTCAGTCCTGCTAAACATAAACAGACACAAACTCCGGCCTCCGGCGTTGGGATTCGTCGCGCAGGAAAACAATCTGTCTTCCCTTCACCCCCTTTCCCCTCTACCTGAGTGTGAGATGCAGGGCCTGTTCCTAAGCATGCAGCCCTTGTTCCCTCACAAGCTCTCCCAGCGCCAAAGGTTTGCAAACTCCCTCCCATCTACTTTGGCCCGAACGCATGACTCAGGCCCCGGGCACTACCCGAGTCCAGACGCAGACACGTGGGCCGTTCAGAAATACTACGTCCCGGAGAACGACTCGCTCATAGACTCAGCGGTGCGTTGTGCTGAGACGTCGGTGTGTCTCCGGGCTGCGAGCAGAGAGAACTCCCAGATATCACACTGCTCCTTTCCCACAGTCCCTCCTTCTGTCGTTTTATCCTTCCTGACCAAACACCCACCCGTGTCTGTCCTGTGCACGGCCCTCTGTCCTGTACACGGCCCTCTGTCCTGTACACGGCCCTCTGTCCTGTGCACGGCCCTCTGTCCTGTGCACGGCCCTCTGTCCTGTGCACGGCCCTCTGCTCTGCACGGCCCTCTCATGCTTTCACTACAGAGGAGCCTTAAACACCACATCATTGTATACTCCACCATGTACACTTGCCTCACACGTGTCCTTCAGTGTCAAGGTAGAAAATGACCTCTTCACTTGATGTCAAATAGATGTATTTCAAATAAGAGTACTAATCCGATTATTCTCACAATCAGCATGTACAGTCTGCAGACAGCCGTTCTTACCAGTAAGAAGTGTAGGGATTGACAGAACTTGCTGGTTCATTTGAATGAGTTTGTTCTGTTACGTCTCTCCACAGTTCATAACATTCCTTTTAAACGCGATTATGTATTTTTGGGGGACAAAATGAAATTGAATGAAAAATGAAATCTCTTACTGGCTAATGGATGCCTCTCCCGCTCAAACCCTCTCATGTCACGATGACTTTGTTGTCATATTTCATTCCTGTTTTCGTTTTTTAAGGGGGGGATTCAAGACAAGGAGCGTCTATTCATGTATTTGAATTGTGTTCCAAGACCAGACCTTTAGCGTGCGTCTTCCTCCTCAGGGTCTCAGAGGAGTCTCAGAGTGTCGCAGTAGGAGGGTCCTCATACACGCAGGGCCCTCGCTGTCGGGCAGGGCCTACACCACGGGGAAAAACAATATGGACGTCACAATAACGTGTGTGTGACTTCAGAGCGGGTGTTCTATTTGGGTGATGCCCTATCTAGTGGATAGACAGTACTTTATGAGCCGGGAATCTGAATGGCCTGGAGGGAGGGGGGTTGGGGGGGGGGGGGGGGGTTGCTTTATGAGGTCACCGTAAAGGCTGAAGATGTCTGACTGAGGTGTCAAAATGGAATCCTTATGTCAGAAGCAGTGCGCCCTTTATTATGTCACAGTCGGGTGTGGAGATCCATACTGTTTCGAGTGTCACTATAACACTATGAACTGTACCCCTATATATAGTGTCCTGGATGCAGGATACACTCATTCCGATTATAAAATCGGTGAGACCTTAATTGGCAGCACAGTAGCCATCTTATTCGCTTTGCGGACCCTTTTTTTCCCCAAAGCCAAGTACAAATAGTGTATGAAGGAAGGCCAGCGGCAGTGCTGTGTCCACCAAGGGAGGGGGCCGGAGGATGTTCCCGTCTGTGATGTCACCATAGCTGCATTATGAGGTCACATTACGCGTGTGTGTGTGTGTGCTTCCATCCCCTCCATGTAATATCATAAGTGGGGCTAAGAGGATTGGGCTCTGAGTAACTCTGGCTGCTCGTTACTCAGCCTGTGCGGCTTACGGCTCTTTGACTTACAGTAGGGAGGTGGGGGAGGGGAGGGGGGGGGGGGGGGTGAAGGGGGCGGTGTTGACAAGCTAAAAGAAATGGGAGGGAAAGGAGAGGACGTTGGGAGGCGTGGGGCGGGGAGAGGGGGTGGAGTTCACGTTTTGACACTTTCACCAGAGAAGCGAGGAGGGAGAGGCAGAGAACGAGGCAAGAGGGAGGGAGAAAGAGAGGCAGTGCAGATAAGGTCATCCAACTGCATTTATGCCACTCCCCCCCCTTCCCCCCAAATGGAAAAATAAAAGATAAGTCTTTTGACGTTTACCTGCGCACGGGCGCCGTGCAAACAGTCGCCTGTGCTCATGTCGTCTCTGATACAGTACTACGCTGGATACAGGGCTCAGTGTTTCACTAGGGTGCTTGCGGTGTAGGTACCGCACCTTCAGAATGAATGAAAACACTACCGTTTATTGTGTCATGCAGTTCCATCCTCTCGATTGCATCACTTCCTGTTTCAAGATCACAGCACTCCTGTGTGTATTCTGCCGTGGGAGGCTTTCAGAATCCGGGAGGATGTGACGGGTCCTCTCACACACACACACACACACACTTAGTAGCACTTCACACACACCTGTCAAGTCACAACAGAGACGGTGAGTCACAGTTTTCAAGATCTCTGCTGTCGAGTCAGTGTTTACCCTGCAATCTACTCTGCTGTTCCAAACATCCCCCACCTACCACTTACACACACACACACATCTCATCTGACCAACAGAGACACAAACACTACTTAGCTGTCTGTCAGGAAACAAACCCTTGTGGATGCCACCTGCCAGCTTAAAGGCCTTTCTGCCACTCACTCACTCAGTCACTCTGCATATGTTACCACACATGGACGCCCCTGTGGAGATCAATCGTGGATCAATGTGGGCCACACACACACGCGCGCGCGCACACACACACACACACTTGCCTGAAAGTAGAGCTATACACTCAACTAGCCCAAAGAGCTGACTCATGTTCCTGGTTGAAGTGTGTGCGTGTGAACTCTTTCACACTTTTACTGTATTTATAGCAGAATGTGGAGGCGCGGGGTCGACGGGAGGGGGAGGATAGGGGAAGGGTGGGTGGGTGTGGGTGTGGGTGAGGGTTGAATCCCTTTTTCAATGTTATTTTTAGTCACAAAGCATAACCTCACACACACACGCGTCCCATTGTACAGAAAAGTAAGGGGCTTCACAGAGAGAGAGAGAGAGAGAGAGAGAGAGAGAGAGAGAGAGAGAGAGAGAGAGAGAGAGAGAGAGAGAGAGAGAGAGAGGCCTGTCAGAAGGGCTGTCGCTCGGGGGAAGCAAAATGCATTTGGGCACAAAAGCTTCGGAGATGTCTCCCGGCTTGCTGAAAATCACAGTTACCATGGAAACAGGTTACTCTTCCCCAATTCGCTGGCCATAACTGTCACATTCATAAAAAAAAATAGAAATAAATCAAAGTAAAATCATTGTCCGGGGAATGGGTGTTCAAATGTATCTCCAAAGTATTCCTCTTTGTATTGATGTTGGGTGTCTGAGTTTGGGAAGTCATTTGGATGTGCCAGACTTCTGAGAACCTTGGGATGGTCATCCAGCTGTAGGGACCCAGTCCCTCTCCCCCTCTGCAATTTACACTCAGCTGTGCACTTGGACCCAAACAGCCGTGTTTACTTAGGAGGGGCCCAGTGCAGTTCCCCAGTACGTTCCCCAAGGTAAGCATGTTTTGGATTAGAAGCAGAGGACTCATTGCGTTGGTTTCGGAAATGTAAAAAGAATTTGTCCGATTTTTAGGTCAATTATATTTTGATGGTGGCCAGCAGGAAGTGTATTCGTAGTCTACATGCAGACATGATGACCTCGTCAGATCTCTCCCCTTGGTCTGATCTTCATGCTAAACCCAACATGGCTATGTACTTACACTCACTGTATGTAACACTGTTCTGTTACCTGGGGGTTACTGGACGTGACGTGGGATTCAATGTTTCACTGGATCTCCATTCCAGAAGTTTCCCCGTGAGAGAAGACACCGTCGGCCTGCGTATCTAGACACACCCTCCCGTCGCTGGCCGTGTCTCTTGGAGAGCAACCCATAGTTCCCCGCAGAAACGCCGTCCCACCTGCACCCTCCCCTTTAGCCTCCGCTTGTCCTCTGTTCTCCCACCCGCCCCTCCCCCTCCCCCGGCTGTGAAACCTGACCCAGCAGCAGTCTCTGGCTCCCTGCCCCAGTGCCCTCCGTCACCCTGCTCACCTGTGCGTGCGGAGGTCTGCACAACTCCGGGGCAAGTCACTCTGCGACGAAAACAAAACGCTGCTTTGTCTTGGCAGGGAGAAGACTAGACACCGTGCGTGCGTGCGCATGCGCGCGTGTGTGTATACTGCCGATCATTGTCTTGAGATGGGCTGGGCCTCGCCCTGTCAGGGTCACACTCCGGGGCTCACGTTTCCTTTCATGTGGGCTCTGTGGCTCGCGCCCACAATGGCAGCACCGGCCGGGCCTCGTCAGCACGTCTGACCGGGGACTCATCCGGGACAATCCGTCTGTCACACCCTGTCTGCTTCTTCGCTGTGTGTGTGTGTTCACAGGCGTGTGCGTGTGTGTTTACTGGCGTGCGAATGCACGCATTGGGAGACACTCGAGAGCCTATGTGACCATGCCTGAGTCCAGAGAGAGTGTGTGTGTGTGTGTGTACGGAGGGCCTTCCTGTCCCTTTAAGATGGCGTCATCCACAGAGAGGAATCGCCCGCCTTCGAGCCCTTCTCATTTGCATGGTTGATGATGTTCTGTAGCCGTGATGGTGGCCCCTAACGGCCGGAGCACTGCCACGATCCAGGCCCATTCGAAAGTCGAATCTACAGTAACGTCAGCCATTTAACACAGAGGCAGGTTGAGTTGGTTTGGATGTCGAAAGGGCCTGGTATTATCCAGCCCGAAATGGAGTGTGACTTGTGGTGCGGTGGGCACTTAACACACATGCTCTCTAGGAAAGGGGAGTTCCCGAGGAGTTTATTAGGCGCTGTGGTGAGATGGAGGCCAGCGTGGAAACCAGCCTGTGGTCATTTCAGCAAAGCAGCCGGAGCACTTTAGCACTTTACTCTGAAGTTTACTGGCAATGTGTGTCTACACCATTTGCATGCAGCCATATACGGCACGTGTACGTAACTGACTGATGAGGGTGAGCTTGGCGCTGGGGCAGTGGTTTGTGTGGGATTGATTTCAACATTCCGGGAACCACTACCTTTACTAGGCACGTCTTACCAACCGGGACGTTTTTGCTTCCAAATCTGTGTTGACGCACCAGAGGGATTTCGAACCGTGGTCTTAAGGGAGCCCCCTCACCAGGTTTGGTTTTGATATTTGCCTTGACAACGACCGGTAGGGGGGGGGGGTTAGCAGGTTGTCACTGGTGAGGGAAGAGGGGGGACGGAGGGGAGAGGCTGACCTTTTGTTCTGCTGTTTGCTTAGTGGGCATTCCTGTGAGCGCTGGTGTCCACCCAGGAACAGCGGGCGGCAGCCTCACACGGGGAGGCGCCCTCTGTAGGGGAAGACGGGCTACTGCACCCTCCCTAAGGCCTTACCAGGAGGACCTAACCGGGGGGGAGCCCATCACTCTCTCTTCCATCGCTCTGGGTTGAACTACAACTACGGCAACGACAGTGGTTAAACTACAACTATGGCTGCATATTCACTGTCTGTCCCCCTCCCCAGCTCCTTCTGGTCAGGCTGGCTGGCTCTTCCTGCCATGCCTCCCGCCATGACCGACCTCCTGGACATGTGGGCGGCCCACTCCCAGCTGGCGTCGTCCGGAGAGGACCTGGTCACTGTCGACTTCCTGCTGCCCACCGGCATCTACATCCAGATGGGGGTGCCACGCGAGGCCACCATTCAACACATCAAACTGGTACGGGGAGTGTGTGTGTGTGTGTGTGTGCGGGTGGGGGGTGCTGGTCATGAATGTTTGTGTGACCATGTGTCACGCTGTGAAATGTGGAGCCGGATGTCTGGTTGAAACTTTTTTTGTTGTTGCTAGTTTCACATCAGAGAGGGCAATCTCAGTGGCCTTTGGCGCATGGCTTTCACTCTTAAGTCTAAAAATGAGAATGAATGAATCAAAACTCCTCGTTCTCCACAACGAGCAGACTGCAGGCTCCGGGCGCCGTCTGAGAGCCACACACCCGCCTGGCGGCCGCTGTTCCCAGAACAGCCTGTCCAATGACTTGGGGGGGGGGGGGGGGGGGTTTGGTTTTCCCCTGCAGACTCCAATTCTGCACCCCACACACACACACACCTGCCTTTGTGGTCCAGTGCCTGCCGTCGTCTTCACCCCTCTTCCCGGCCCTCTGGGTTTGAAAGTCTTCCCTGAGAGGCCTTCTCTCAGAGAGCAGTTGGCCGGCAGATTCAGCGTTCTGCCACGTACTGAGGGGAGCTCTCGGATTCACAGAAGTGTTTGTCTCTCCGCCTGCGAGCCGGGAGCAGAGAAGCACACTGAGCCACTGACTTAGAACCAGAGGCTGTCGCACATTGTGCACATTTCTTTTCTTTTTTTCTTCTTCTTTCTTTTCCCTAAGTGTGCTTCGGCAACTCCCCGGGGCCAAGGAGTGGAGGGGTAGAGGCAGGTGTTGTGAAAGCCGGTGGGGTGCCAAATTGATGGGAGAATGACGTCAAAGGAGGAGGAGGGGGGGGGGGGGGGGGTGCAGAAAGAGGGGTAGATAGGGGAGAAGATGGGGGGGGGGGGGGGGGGGGGGAGTGGGGAGATTTGGGCCAAATGATTTGAAGTGGAGGGTAAGAGAAGGAGCAGAACAGCCAATAGGGCCCCCGCAAGACACACTGCCTCACTTCCTGCTACTGCCCTTTCTGACGTGTGAGGATGTCTTGATGTTGGGTTACGTTGCTGTAGATCATGGGATGGATGGGACAAGGAAGCCGCCTCCAGCTCCCACACACACACACACACACACACACACACTCAGAAGACGTCCCTGAAAGAACTGGTCTCACACCTTTCACTAAAAGGAAATTCAGTCTGACACTCATTCCTACTGGAGGGCATGTTGGGACCTGAACTCTGCTGCGATATGATTCTAGAGAAAGACTATTCCAGAGTCGGGCACGAAACTGTGGGAAGAGACACAGAGAAGACAGTTGGTTTATGATGTCGTTCGATTTGAGAATGGGAAACCGTTAATTCAAGGTAACCCCTGGGAATGGTTTGCCCTGGGCAAATAGTAAAGCAGTGTTATATGATCCGTGTCTTTCTCCGGTTGTGTTGATCTAGTCTGTACATCGGTTATGACAAGGACTTCTCAGAAAAGTGGACGAGAAAAGTCGTCTCATGGGTTCCACGATTCCAAGAAGAGAAACGCAAAATCCAGCATTCCCTGGAGGTGTTTTGCCTCAGCTCACACCGTGCTCTTGTCCTAACGGCCTTGGGAACTGCTCTGGAACCGTGGAGAAAATGTATACATAATTATAATGCCAATCACCAGAGTAGAATTCTTCAAGCCCTGTTTGGATGTCATTGTGTACAGGACAAAGGAATGCAAGGATGTGGATGTAGGATCCGGAGGTAGGGCCTGGTCATCTTCTGGAGAGTTGCTGGGAAAACGTCCACGTGCTTTCTTGGACCCGATCCTCTCAGGTCATTCCTGGTGCCCTCGCTGTTTTTGCCTCGGCATCATCACATGAAAAAACGCTTCAAAGGAATCTAAACCATCATCTCAGGATGTGACCAGTGCTTAGTCACATCCTGAGATGATTGTTTCGTTACTTTGATACGTTTTTTGATGAGTGTCTAGATGTTCCGTGCTGTACAACAAAGTTGCCTCTCGGAGGTCATTCAAGTGTTGTCGTGGCTCCTCGTTATTGTCCCATGTGACCAAGCCAGAAGTTGTGTAAGAGTAGAATTGCGCTGGTTCCAATGAATCCAGTGACACCACCCATAGGGATAACCACTCATCAGAAACGAATAAGAAGTCTCTTAACCACCAACGCTCACCCCCTCTCCCCGCATACCTTACTTTTGAAATCCCGGGAGGTATGCAGGAGGAAGATATTAAGTAAAAGGGCAAAAACCTGTGGCGAAGGAGCTGAATCAGCGAGCAAGTTTGTTGCCATAGTGTCCGATTCGCCCTCATTTCAGTGATTTAGGATCCTGGGAAGCCCCTGCGGAGCATTCACCCTGCTCCGTTCACACCTGACTGTTCTGGATGGTTCTCTTCTCCACACCGTCTCTTCATTCTCCACTTGCCTCACACACGGAGAAACATACACACAACACGGTGACAAAAACCTTACCTCCTCGACCCGGTCATCGAGGCATGAGTTAGGCCAGCTATGGGTTGGTGGTAGCATGATTCATGTGCCGATTAGCTCGTGGATCTGTCATCATGTCTCGACCTGGAAGGCAAGCTGTTACATCACCGGCCCTTGTTGTTGACTCGGTGTTCACCCTCCAATGGGTCACTTGCCACGTCATTACAGTCCCCTCTCGCACTGTGGCCCACAAGTCCCAGTCTGACCTACTTTCAAACCATGTCCCAGTGGGAACTGTAGTCCACTCTCAACCCATTGCCTACACGTCCCAGTAGACACGGCAGTGCCGAGTGGTGCGTGTGACCGGGTTCCAAACGAACCCCACTGGAGCGTCTGCGAACGAAAGGGCAAGGCAAACGGAAAACGGGCAACGAATCGCTGAGAACTCGGGCCGACGGTGATGTTTTAGGTGTGCGGATCACGTGGAGTTGACTTTGTCCTCCTGTCTCTTATCTTGTTCCCTGACTGAGCCAAGACAAGCTGAGCCAAGCTGTGCTGCCCTGGCCTGCTTCACCCTGCACCACTATCCAACCCAGGCAACGAGCTGCTGTGTTGATTTAAGGGGCACTGTGAGAGAGAAGTGCCGGTCCGGTGCGGTTTGGGGGGGGGGGATCAGGTTGGGAAAGGTTGCGCGGCCTCCGTTGTGACGTCCGTTCCCCCGCGAGCTCCAGTTCGAACGGTAGCTCGCGTCCTCTCTCTTTCTCTCTCTCTCTTGCAGTGTTTGTACACTCCCCTCTCTCGCTCTCCCGTTCGCACGCACACAGTCACGCACGCACGCACGCACACACTCTCGACACCGTCTCTCTTCTTGTCGTGCCTCTTTTGTGACGGGTTTAACAGCAAGCCGCCGGGTGCCGTAAAAGCAAGACGTCTGCCCCCCCCCCCCCCCCCCCCCCCCCCCCCCCTCCTGACAGGACAATGAAACGTGTATTCCCCCCCTTCTCCCCTCCCCCCCTCCCCCACAGCTCCTATGGAAGCAGGCCCAGACCTACCCCCTGTTCCCGTCGCTGGGGGAGATGGAGGGCCACATGTTCGAGTGCGTCAACCAGGCGGCGGTGCATGAGGAGCTGGAGGACGAGAGCCGGCGGCTGTGCGACGTGCGGCCCTTCCTGCCCGTGCTGCGGCTGGTGACGCGCAGCTGCGGCCGCGCCGAGCGCCTGCTGGACTCCAAGATCGGCGTGCTCATCGGCAAGGGTGAGGGGGCCCGTCTCACACACACACACACAGAGACACACACACACACACAGAGACACACATGCGCAGTGGTGCGCACACGTACGCCCCTCGTGCTCACGCATCTCCCCCCCCCCGGCTCATACCATGCCAACACACACGCTATGTGTTCATCCCTGTACTCTTTCGGAGGGAAAGGCTTTGACCCTTGACCCTGGCAGGTCTGGCGAGAGGACTTCCTTTCCCTTTTAACACATGCGCCCACACACACTCTCAGCTCCTTACCACTGTGACAACTACACATGGGGCCCTCTAACCTGGGGCGCATCAGCAGATGTCTCCTGTCGTCAGTGAGTCATCAGCAGGGTCTGGGAAGAGCAGCATTAGGTTTGAAAAGGACTGAGTCCAACCGTTCACGTCACTTTGTGTTATGCATCAGGCCTGGGATGAGTGAAGGAGACACACACACACACACACAGAGAGACCATCACAGTAGGAGGGCACCTCTGGGGGGATGATGGAGTGGTGAATACACACACACACACACCCTTTGTCCTTTAGTCCCTGAGCGTGTGGTGTGGAGGACAGAGTTAGTGTGGGGGCTCTGTGGAGGTCCTCCAGGCTGCTGTCCAATCAGAGCTCCTCCTCACAGAGACCAGGCCGAGGCTAATCACAGCAGGCCCCCCCCACATACAAACACACACACCACCACCAGCCCTCTCCCTCAGCTTTTGCCAGACAGGACCTTCAAAGGCTTTCGTCAGCAAGCGCTGCTCATGAGGAGGGGGGGCGGGGGGGGGGGGGGGGGGGGGGGGGGTCGCCGGGCGATGCCCCTGTTGGCGTCCTCGCCACACACAGACACACACGTGCGCACAGACACACACACACACACAGACATCCTCCCTCTCTGTTGCTAATGCAGTCCAGCGGCTGAGAGTCATATGAATGTTTAATGGTTTGAAATGTCAACCCGCTGTTTGGATTAGCCAGACCATTAAGTGTCTGCGGCGCAAAGCCAACTCGCTCAATATCATCAGTCTGGGATTTAGTCCTGCCCTGACCCACAGTGTTGAACACTGTAGACTATAGATTAGCTTCGAGTCAAACAGTGTCTGTGGCGTGCCGGTGCTGCATGGGTGGAGGGCTTCTGGATGTAAACAGAGTGGACTGGATGTTTGGCCCAGCAGGATCCCAGGGCCGTCGATCACCCGGGATAGCTGTTTCCAGGTCCTATGTGTAAACAGGGCGGGAGGAAAGGATTGTACAAACACGTCAACTCATTTCATTTGTCGATTGTACAAACACGACAAATGAAAAGAAGTGCTCTAACGCCATACTAAAAAAGGAGTTGAGGCTCCCCCGACAGTGCCCTCGAAGGGTCCGGCCCGTTTCTACTCGAGGCTACTGGTGCTACAGGAAGCGGCCCCCGTGATGTCATGCTCTCTCGCTCCCTCTCTCCCCCCCCAGGCCTCCACGAGCTGGACGCCCTGCAGGACCAGGAGGTGAAGGACTTCCGCAGCAAGATGTTCCGCATCAGCGAGGAGAAGATGCAGCAGGTGCAGATGATGACCTGGAGCGAGTGGCTGCAGGCCTGCTTCTCCCCCCAGCTGGAGCAGCACGGGGCCGGAGCCGGGGCCGGGGGGGCCAACGGGCTGGGAGACAAGCAGCAAGCCGTCGACGCCGGCCTCAAAGTCACCATCCACTTTGACCAGTCCCAGGTAACTATGGGTGTTGTGCGACACACACAAACACATGAACACAAACGACTCCGCGTGCAGCAGCCGTCAAGTACGCTGAGACAAGTAGGTGACACGGTCAAACACGACTGCTTCAGTTCAGCTGCAGAAAGTGCAGGACGAGGAGCGGCTCCCCACGGTTCATGTGTTCTCTTCAGAGCAGCGTGTCGGCATCAGGTCTGCTGGGTGGAGCTATCACTAGGACCATGTGACTGGCCATGTGACTGGCCATGTGACTGACCATGTGACTGACCATGTGACTGGCCCGTGCCACTGCCAGTCAGTGGGGGCACAAAGTAGGTCACCACCATCAGCACGGTCGTGGCATTCTCACCAAACACGCACACACGCATGGATGCGGATATAAAGCGGACACACTCATACGCGGCGTATACACACACACGCACACACAGTCACTATCTCCATGGATTTGGTCGCCCCACTCACTTTTCCTTCTGTCCATCTCGTCTAGATCTGTTTAGATCCGTTGCACACCTGCGCACACGCACACACACACACCCACCGATGAGGCCATCTGACGTGTCTCTCTGCTGAAGTGGTCATTGGCCGGAAGTGTATTCAAGACCACAGACACAATAAGCCACATGAAGCACAGGAAGCAAGGTTTTTATGGCCGTTTCGGAGCACATTGTTTCCTGAACCCGATTGTTTTAGTTGGGTAGGTTATTTTTAGTCATGAAATACATCATGGTTTCAGGGGTGCTGGCATTTGTATGGTGTACAGCATGCTAAGTTTGTCCTAATTCACTGTATTACCTTACAGTGTCTGCAGTTGTGCTGAGATATCAACTGCACAGTTGTCTAACGGTTCCTGTAAGCCGTTTGTACGAGGCCCCTAGCTGCCAGGTGAACTCTGCGAGCATGCTGGGAGATGTAGGCCGAGCGGGGACGGCCCTCTGTGACATGAACTCTCTGGCCCCGGGGAGAGATGAGAGCCGGGGAGGGAGGGCCGCTCCAGCTGAATGAGGCCTGACCTGCATGTCTGGGTGGCTCTCCGCGCTAAGCCCTGTGGCTGCAGACAGACGCTACGCTGTAATCCCTCTCCTGAATCTACCGCTCGCCTGGCTTTAGCCATCTCGCTCGCTCTCTCTCTCTCTCTCTCTCTCTCTCTCTCTCTCTCTCTCTCTCTCTCTCTCTCTCTCTCTCTCTCTCTCTCTCTCGTCACATCCCTCACTTCGTCGCCCGTTTGTTGGCTTTTTGACAACGACAAAATAATCGCATTTAGGTTCAAATTGAGGCAGAAGAACCTCCCCCCCCCCCCCCACACGCTTCTCAAAACGTCTTGATCTAGGGGTACGCTCAAATGTCTCTCTGTCGTCCCGTCCCCCCCCCCCCACCAGGACACGGCCAGTCTGAAGGTGCCGTCGTCGACCACGCCCAAGGAGATGGTGGAGCAGGCCCTGAGGAAGTGGCTGAGCACCCACGGGCCCGGCATGGACCCCCAGGAGCAGCTGGACACGGACGAGGGCCAGTTTGTCCTGAGGGTCAGCGGCAAGCTGGAGTTCCTGTGTGGAGACCATCCCCTGGTCAACTACAAGGTACACGGCTGTCCCCGCTGACGGGCGGTGCGCTCTCGCATCTGGGTGGAGATCAGCTCGACGCTGGGGCCGAGGCAGTGACGTATGAAGGGAGACCCGATGCACAACTTTAGACCGTGAATGTGAGGCAGCGACAAGTCTCCACTTTCCACGGGGAATAACGGCCTGCAGTTGAGTGTAGTGGAGGGAAGCTAAATCTTTTCCAGAGCTCCAAGAGTCTTGATAATGATATGGTAGCTCGTTTACCCATTAGCACATACTGTAAAGTCTACTGACAACAATCTACATCGACAAGGCTTTCAGTGGAGATGCAAACACTCAGTCTTTCTAAGGGGCTTTAACCTGTCCATCTTGAATGAAGTGAGTCTCACATAACCAAACTCTGCTCAACAGTCCCGGCCAGGGTTCATGTTTCAAGGTTATTCTGGACTGTGGTCAAGGTAGAGGATTGTGTTAATCCCTAAACTGGAGTCAATGGACCATACAAGGTCAGCTGATGGCCCAGTATTTGCTCATTAATAATAGTGTGTGTGTGTCCATGTTCATTGAAGCAGACACTGAATATTGCAGCTTGTGAAGAGACAGGCTCTGGCTGTGCCCTTTCCCAGAAGCCTGTTGCAGACACCATGTGTCTTTACAGTCTGGCAGCCGTCAACACACACACACACGCACACACACACCGTGTTCGGCCCTCCAGCTGTTAACGTTCCTTCCTTGTTGTGTCTGGGTTTCTTCTGGGCCCTAATATTCCCAAAGCAGCCATGTGACTGTGCCCGTGTGCTCGCCCTCTGTGTGTCCACAGTACATCCGCACGTGCGCCCAGACGAAGGAGTGCCCCCACCTAACCCTGGTGCACGTCAGCTCCGTCCAGGCCATGTTCGACAAGGAGCTGTCCGCCATAGGAGCCGTGGTCAACCGCAAGGGCTCCAACCCCCCCGTGCCCCTGCCCCCCAAGAAGAGGGCCGTCTCGGTCAGTCTAAAAGAGAGAGACGCCATCGGATCCATCTGTGTGTGTGTGCACCCGTGTGTGTGTGTGTTGACCAGTTGTGTTCCTGTCAGCTGTGATGTCACGCTTTTGAGGGGTTTCGAGTGGCTCTCCCCCCCCCCCCCCCGCCCCCCCCCTCCTCTGATCAGACATCACTAGCCGCTCTTCCACAGGTGGTCCATGACATGTCTCTTTGATGAGGTTTCATGTGGAAAAGGTCAGAGGTTTTAATTGGCCCTCGGCTCGTTAGCGAGGTCTCCCGAGCGCGTGATTGTCCGGTACCATGACAACAGCGTCCCATGGATGTGTGGATCAGCTGCAAATAAGCCAGCGTTCATTCATCAGTAGGTTTACTTTATCCCCTCAGATCAAAACAAGTATGTGTGGATCGGCGAGTCAATTTCTATCTTTGACTCATCCGTGTGTTTTTACGTCGTTGACAATTTAGGACAGGAAGCAAGCATACCATAACATGTAGCCAGCATGCAGGAACTTGAGGCTAGCATACAGCATAATAACCATATTCTGATTTTGGGGGGAGGGGGTTTCTACGAATGCAAACTTTAGAACAGTGAAAAAGACAGCCAAAAAGAGAATTTATGGTCCCCCGACAAACAAGGACGGGACGCGGGCATACAAGGACATGACAGAAGTCAAGGACAGGGGCCCAAATGGGAGTTGTGGCCATACGAAGAGAACGAGCAGAGCGCTGAATGGAACAGAAAGCGACTGCGGTCGGGCTGGGACGTCTTGCGGACAGAAACGGCGATGAAAGGAGAAGTGAGAAGACGCCTCGCAATAAGAAACTCCACTCTTCGACGTGTTCTTTCTCCTTTGAGCTTCAGTCGAGCGGTGCTCGAGAAGAGAGGAGAGACTGTGTTGTAGTAGGGCTGCAGGAAGAAGCACACAAACCCACAGCACAACATGTATGAACCACACATACCATATGAAACACACACGCATGCCAGTAAACACACACCTACTATCAAACCCGGACAGAAAGATGTGCAATGCCTATACAGGCACATGCAAAAACAAACACAGGAAATCATCCTTATATATAGATGCATGTTCTTTCAGTGGGACCCATGCTATGTATGTATGCACCGGTTCACATGATCTGACACACACACACACACACACACACACACAGAGTGAGTGAGCGAGCAGCAGGAAGTGTGCTGGTTAGTCATGTCGATGTTGCCCAGAACCAGTCATGTGGTGGTGTTGTTCCTGTCCAGTGCTGCTGACCCTAGCAAATCTACTCTGCTTCACACCAGGCTGACCGCCCTGACCTTCACTTGTGTGTGTGTGTGTGTCTACGCTTGCCAACATTGGTGTGTGTGTGTGTGTGTGCGCACAGTCGTAAAGAGGAGTGTGGAGATTTAAGTGTACGGTATGTAGCTACATACTCTCAGCCAGTGATCAGAGCGACTTGCGTTCTCTGTGTTCAACAGCAGCTGCACACGTGTGTCTGGGACGTGCCTTCGCCCTTCAAGATCGTCCTGCTCAAGGGCAGCAAGGTGAATGCCGAGGAGACCGCCAAGGTAATCCCACGCTGCTCGCACGCTGACCTCGAGGCTTGACCTCCCCGGCGACCATCCTCCCAACCTTGACCCCTACTAGCTCGCCACAGGCATTGCCTTCCAGAAAACTCTCACTCGTTTATGAATGCCCGTTATGACCCTCCCCCCTCTCCCTTAACTATCCCCTCGCCTTCCTTCTTCACCCTCTCTCTGTCACTCCCTCTTATTCACTCACCCCTGTCCTCCCCCCCCCCCCCCCCCCCCCCCAGGTCCAGGTGCGCGCCGGCCTGTTCCACGGCACCGAGTTGCTGTGCAAGCCGGCCGTGAGCAGCGAGAGCGGCGGGCGCTCGGAGCACGTGTGGAGCGGCACGCTGGAGTTCGACATCGCCGTGAGCGACCTGCCGCGCATGGCCCGCCTCTGCTTCGCCGTCTACGCCGTCATGGACAAGGTCAAGAAGCAGAAGTCCACCAAGAACGCCCACCCCAACAAGTACCAGACCATCCGCAAGGCCGGCAAAGTGGTGAGAGGAGGGGACACGTGACGCACGCGCGCGCACGCTTGTTTGTGGGTGTTTTCTGAGGCTACGATGGCTCTCCCCTGTGTGTGCCCCTCAGCACTACCCCGTGGCCTGGGTCAACACCATGGTGTTTGACTATAAAGGACAGCTGAAGACGGGAGACATCATCCTGCACAGCTGGTCCTCATTTCCTGGTGAGAACACGCTCACACGCTCACACACACACACGAGGTGTGTCTTCAGCCGCAAACGCTGTGCACTCATTCCTGAGCTTCTACATACAGCATGTGTGTGTGTGTGTGTGTGTGTGTGTGTGTGTGTGTGTGTGTGCGCGTGCGTTCCTCAGATGAACTTGAAGAGATGCTGAACCCCATAGGGACTATCCAGACCAACCCCTATACGGAAAACGCCACAGCGCTCCATATCAATTTCCCAGAGTACTGTGCACACCCCATTGTGTTCCCTCCCTTTGACAAGGTCAGGACACACACACACACTCATTATGCAGACATTGTCTATAGCCTTAGAGCACACTACCAGGCTCATAAACCAACACTTGGTCCTGTTCATAACTTGGCAAAGTCCCAAGGAGTGTAGTGTTGTTTTCCTTTCATGAATTCCTCTCGTGTTCTATACATGCAGTGTGTATGATACGCTCTTTAACCTAAACACACACACACACACAGTCTAGCTTGGTCCTTACCTTCAAACGCGTGTGTGTTCTTCTCTCTGTAGATACTAGAGAAAGCTGCCGATATCGCCGGATCCAGTGACTGCTCACCAATGGTAGGGAGTTCCAGCCACACTAACCCTAACCTCACACCTGTATACACACACGCATACGCGCACACCCACACCCACACACTGCACACGGTCAGACGGACGATTCCCGAAGAAACGAACTGCGTCAGAGATCCTGATCTCGCTGGGGTCCAGTTTCCAGAGCAACCCGGTTGATGGTTTTGGCAGGGTGTCACGACACAACGCCTCGCCCAGCCAGATCAGTGTCCCAGATCAAAACAGGCCAGACGCACAGTCTCCCTCTCCGCCCTCCCTCCCTTCCCTTTCTCCTCCTCTCCTCACGCTTCTCCCATCTCTCTCTCCTCTCCCCTCCTCTCTTCTCCTGTCCTCTCCCACCTCTCTCCCTGAGAGCGCCCGGGGAGAGGACGGATAGTTCTAGAACACCATGTGATAGAGAGGGCTTGCCAGAGCTTGCCCGCTCGCAGAGCAGTGTGAGCAGCAGGGCAGTTGGTGGACAGGCAGACAGGCAGACAGGCAGACAGGCAGACAGGGCAAAGGACCAGGACATGTGCCAAACACGTGTCCAGTTCTGTATGTAGTCCATGCATGCGTGTATGAGAGACTGGCACCAACCCACTCACAGCTCAACCAAGAAACTCGTCTTTTCAAAACGTTGTTCGGTCGCAGCCCGATCCATCTCTCGCAGCACGCGTCTAAATTCCCTGTCCTGCGCTGCCCCCCCGTGGCCGCCGGCCCTCACTGCGCCCCGCTCTGCCTCCGCAGGGTCGCGGAGGGAAGAAGTTCCACATCGAGCTGAAGGAGATCATGGAGCGCGACCCGCTGTCCCAGCTGTGCGAGAACGAGAAGGACCTGATCTGGACCCTGCGCTACGACTGCATGGAGAACTTCCCCCAGTCGCTGCCCAAGCTGCTGCTCTCAGTCAAGTGGAGCAAGCACGAGGACATGGCTCAGGTCAGCAGGACAGCGCGCACACGCTAACATCTTCTGCTCAATGAGCCGCCAGTCTCTGAAGCGGTTAAGCTCCGAGTCAGTCTTAAAGTCAGTGTTGACGAACCAGTGTGTACTTCTACATCTGTCTTATGGTGGCGTGTGTAAGCATGCAAACTCGTTCAATCTCACACTCTCTGTCTCTCTCTCTCTCACGCACACACACACACACAGCTGCAGGCCCTGCTCCAGATCTGGCCCAAGCTGAGTCCTCGGGATGCTCTGGAGTTGCTGGACTTCAACTATCCTGACCAGTACGTCCGGGAGTACGCTGTGGCCTGCCTGAGAGAGATGAGGTAGGCTGCACACACACACACACACACACAGTAGACAGATCGAGAATGATCAGGTAGCCCCCCCCTCCCACACACACACACACACACTAGATTAGGATTGATTTATTATAGGTTTAGATTATTTATTGTAGGTTTAGGTAGGTTGAGATGGTTTATCCTAGGTATATATAGGCCTCTAGGACAGGCAAGGATGGGAAAGACAAGCAGGAGAGAAGCATTTCAAATGGCTTGAACTTGAAACTTCAAATCACTGTACTTTCATTGTGAACCGCTCAGTTTCCTTATTTCACTCACGTTCCACTACTATGGCCCCCCCTCCCCCTCGAACCCCTCCCCCCCCCCTTCCCAGTGACGAGGAGCTGTCTCAGTACCTGCTCCAGCTGGTGCAGGTGTTGAGGTACGAGCCCTACTACGACTGTGCGCTCACACGCTTCCTGCTGGAGAGAGCCCAGGGCAACCGCAAGATAGGACACTTCCTCTTCTGGCACCTCAGGTAGCGGTGACACACGTGTGTGTGTGGTGTGTGTGTGGTGTGTGTGGCGTGTGGAGCTGCAGAGTAACAGTGGCTCCCCCTGCAGGTCAGAGATCCACATGCCGGCTGTGTGTGTGCAGTTTGCCCTCATCCTGGAAGCCTACTGTCGAGGCAGCATCCCTCACATCGAGGTCCTGAAGAAGCAGGTAGGACTTTAACACGCACACACACTCTCTCACACGCACACACGCACACACACACATCAGCCTGCCATCTGAGCCTGTGTAACCTCTACATGGTGCTGGGTAGGGGCTGTGGTCTGCCTGTCGTTCACGCTTTCCAGTTGCGTTTCGTGTTTGTCTGGGCTAGGGATGCGCCAAATCCAGATTTTTGGGGTTCGGCCGAATATCGAATCCACTAGTTAAGATTTGGCCGAAACCGAATACCGAATCCTACTCCCATCCTCAGTCCGTTAACACAGTAAGCACATGAATGAAGTAAACAACGTCTACAGCAGTGTTTTTTTTGTTTTTTTTACTGTAAAAAAAAAAAAAAAAAAGAAGAAGAAAAAATAGGCAACGTTATGCCAGGAAGACAAGTGGGAAAAACTGTTTTGACAATTACCATGCCTGTGTTTATCCTATCTCAAGATCCAATCAATATCCAAAATATTAGCCTTTTAGAATTCTTGAATTTCTTTCGGATGTTTCATACGTAACTGTTTTAACAGCGGACATGTTGTGTATTGTTTAGGGTCCTTGCCACCACGAGACAAATCGGTATTGCAAACATTTCCACTTTCTCTTAGCCTACTGCATTGAACAGTCCACCTATGTAAAAACCTGCCTGTAATCAACGGCGGCGTCATAATGTCGACCAGCGTAGCGCGCATTGTGCAAGCGTAGGGTTCGAATTCGGTGGGAAAAAAAATCTATGGTTCGGTTGAATCCGAACCCCGTCAAAAAGCCCAATATTCGTCCGAGTTCCAAAACCGAATCCTAGATTCGGTGCCTCCCTAGTCTGGGGTAGTTGCACCTCACCTCTCTCACCTCTTCAGACACGGACAGGAAGTGGCCTCCTGCTCCTCAAGCAGTGCCAGGCTGTTTGTCTTTGATTTTCTGAAAATATTTGAAGAAGTTGAATGTTGGCACACCTTAACTCAAATTCCCCCCCCCCCCCTTCTAAAAAAACCTTGACCAGAAGACATGCCCTGGGAAGCGTACTTTGCCGACAGATTATGAGTATTCAGTGATCCTAAAGATGTTGTTTATTGAGTGACTTTGTCAACATTAACACTTTTAACTCGTGATATGAAAAACAAGAAGAGTGGGTCCTTCTAAAGACCTCTGACATGAGGGGACCTGTGAACCAGCCTGTCACACCCTGTCCTCTGTCCTTGTAGCAGCGCACTGGGACCAGTCCAGCCAGGAGCAGGGGTTATTTATAGAGGCAGAGTGACAGCAGAGCGACCTCTGACCTCGCTCCCCCCCCCCCCCCCCTGTAGTAGCTCCACTTCCTTCCACTCCCTGTCTGCAGCTGTCCGTCAGTGCTTCACTTCCTGTTTTGGAGAGCTCCCTCTGTGGGGATGTTTCAGGAAGATGGGGGGGGGGGGGGTCACAATGTGCTTGTTTACCGTTGACAGTTTCGACTGACCTTTGACTCATCTTGTCTGTCTTCCTTTCTCTCTCTACTCCTCTCTCTCTGTGTCTCTTTCTCTTCCCTCTCTCTCTTCCTCTCTCTCTCTCTCGCCCCCCCCCCTCCTCCTCCCCCTGCTCCAGGTGGAGGCCCTGAGCAAGCTGAAGTCCGTGAACGAGCTGATCCGGCTGGGCACCCTCAAGAACGCGCGCAGCAAGACCAAGGAGGCCATGCTGACCAAGGAGGCCATGATGACCTGCCTGAGGCAGAGTGGCTACACGGAGACGCTGTCCGACCTGCACTCCCCGCTCAACCCCAGCATCCTGCTCTCCGGCATCAAGTGAGGGGAGGGGGAGAGGGGGAGAGGAGATGGGGGGGTATGGGGTGAGAGGGAGGGGGAAAGGTAGAGGGGAATGGAGAGCAGAGGATTCAGTGTTTTCTTAGACCCGACTATTTGTCCTTCTTTGCAAATGCACGTTTCTCATCTTGTATTCAGTTCTATACCCCTCTTGTGCCGCGTCTCATTTTCATCCCGTTCTCCTCCTCCTCCCGTTCTCCTCCTCCTCCCGTTCTCCTCCTCCTCCCTTTCACGGCCTCCTCCTTTCCCTCCCCTCCCCTACAACCCCCTGCCTTCTATCCATCCCTCCCTCCCCCCCCCCCCCCCTTTGTTCTCCCCCCCCCCCCCCCCCTCCCCCTTCGTTCTCCCTCTCCCCCCCCCCCCCTTCGTTCTCCCCCCCCCCCCCCCCCCCCCGCCGCGTGTCAGCGTGGAGAAGTGTCGGTACATGGACTCCAAGATGAAGCCCCTGTGGATCGTCTACAACAACAAGCTGCTGGGAGGAGACAGCCTGGGCATCATCTACAAGAACGGAGACGGTGAGGGAGGGAGGGACAGGAAGGATGAGGAGTCAGGGGGGGGGGGGGGGGGGGAGTTACAGGGGAAGTGAAAGGGTAAAAGTGGGTCATGATGGAGAAACATGTGAACGTGGGAAGATTGACAGATCGCTGGAGAGAGAGAGAGTAGCCTGGCTAGAGAAGTGGGTCATGGGGAACTGGATTGAGGAGAGACGGAAATGATGTAACGACTTCCTTTTACGGCCTTCCTTCTCTTTCTCCCCAGATCTGAGACAAGACATGTTGACTCTTCAGATCCTGAGGTTGATGGACCTTCTATGGAAAGAAGCAAACCTGGACCTTAGGTGTGTGTGTGTGTGTGTGTGTGTCGTGAAGATGAGCAAGGTGTCTTGTTTGTTCCTGTGCTCAGTAGGGAAGAGGAAGCACTTTTGTGGGGAACAGAGTGGGGGGGGGGGGGGGGGGGGGGGGGGGGGCGGCAGGGTCACTAAATCACCCCCTGCTAGACTAACCTTTCACTTCTCAACACACCCGATATCCATACCACACGCACGCACGCACACACACACACTAGTCGCCTCTCATCCTAATCAGATCCACACATGCGCTTTGAAATGCAAACACTCTCTGACACGCACGCACTCGGGCACAAACACACATCTGGAGCGAGGCAGTGGAGCGCTTGTTTTGACAGTTGAGCTGGAAGGCAAGCCTCAGGGTCACCAGGACAAAGGTTCTGCAGGAGATGAAGCTCTTGGAGTCTGGGGAGGAGGAGGAGGTACAGAAGATAAGGCCAATGTTCGAACGACTACAACATGTTGTGTGTGTGTGTGTGCGTGCCTCTGATACGTGGCTGGTGGGTAGTTCCGCAGTGCCCCCCGCTAGCACGTGTACTCCACACGATGCAAATTTCCGCGCGCGTCCTTTTTTACACACATCCGACACGCGTTCCACCCGTTAGAACATGTGCCCACGGGGCTCGGAGACAGTCATACGCGATAGCTTCCAGGAGTGCGCCCTGTCAGGTGTCCACCACGCCCCCTGGTGGATACGTGGACGACAGTTGCTCCATCCAGGGTAAACCTGATATGGAACCAATGTGACAGCCAAGGGGTTTAATCACGGCAGTTTGATACTCACACGCATCTGACCGTGATCGGGACGGATAAACACCTTCCTGGTGTCGATGATGAAGCTTCGAGCCGTCTCATCTCATTACACCAGCAACCCCAGACACAGCCAGCCTCAGTAAGGGCGGGCGGGGGGGGGGGGGGGGGGGGGATTGTTTTCCATTACGACTTTTTACCAGAGCGTCACATGTCGGAGAGCGTGTTCAACATGATCCGCATGTGGATCTCATCACCAGTCATCTGCTGCTGGCAGAATCCTCCTTCACACCCCGGCTTCCCAGTTTAACCCCCTGATCTCTGCTAGCAGCAGAACGTAAGGGATAATCAACTCACTAGTCTCAAGAAGGATACTGGTACTGTTGATGAGGAAGACAAGGTTAGGGTCAGATTGTGTCTGCTCCTTTTTACATGTGTTCTTCTCTGTGTCGATACGATTAAATCAAATAAAAATGTGTACAAATGAAAGAAGTCCTCGATGTAGTTTGATGAAGGTGTTTCGCTCTGACATGGGACGCGTTTGCTCACACGTGTTTGTCGGCGTTCAGAATCGTGCCTTACGGTTGCCTGGCGACGGGGGACCGCTCCGGCCTCATCGAGGTGGTGTCGTCGGCAGATACCATCGCCAACATCCAGCTGACGAGCAGCAACGTGGCGGCGACGGCGGCGTTCAACAAGGACGCCCTGCTCAACTGGCTCAAGGAGAAGAACTCGGGGTAACGACACGCTTGGCCAGCGCTTTATCTGGGTCGGCTTTCAGTTGGGGGTGTATCATGGGGGCTACGGGAGGAATAACTGCAGGGTGTATGAGTTGTACAAAACCATTTCAACGTTTCGTGAAAAAACAAGGAATGGTCTGGAACGTTCCTGGACATTTTGAGCTGGTTTAAGGCTCCTCCTCAGCCTGTATGAATACGATATATTAAAACCAACACTAAGAATAATTCCGGACTGGAACAGTCTGGAACACCTTGCATATCCTCGAGAGAGAGAGTGACCCCTGACCTGATAACCGTCCTGCTTCAGTTTCAACTCTGTGGAGGTTCATGTTTGGCCCTGGTGTGTTGTACAGGGACGCTCTGGAGCGAGCCATTGAAGAGTTCACGCTGTCGTGTGCAGGCTACTGTGTAGCCACTTACGTCCTGGGCATAGGAGACCGCCACAGTGACAACATCATGGTTCGCAGTACAGGCCAGGTGGGTGACACTGTTACTCCCTGGGAATACTCCACACACACACACACTGCCCTGGAAATACCACACACACATTGTTCTTGCGAGTACTACACACACTGTCGTGGGGAATAGTAGAAACACACACACTGTCCTGAGAATAATCTCAGTGTGTGTGTGTGTGTTCGGTCATCGCAGTAATGTTGACTCTGTGCCACTAGGGGGCGGTCTGGTCACTGACTGACCCAAGGTGGCGACTACATCACTGATGGGGGACAACATGTTTAATATCTGCTTCTTATTCTTTAGTCTGTGTGATTTGAATTGTTCCTTTTTGATATATGTATTCCTTGACATGTTTCTACCCATGGTCTTCACTGATTGGACCTCTGCCTCTGTCTCTTAGCTCTTCCATATAGACTTTGGCCACATCCTAGGGAACTTCAAGTCCAAGTTTGGGATAAAGAGGGAGCGTGTTCCCTTCATCCTCACCCATGACTTCATCCATGTCATCCAGCAGGGCAAAACGGGCAACACAGAGAAGTTTGGCAGGTAGCCCTTCAACTCGTACTCCACACGGGCCAATACTCACACACACACACACAAGTAACCTTAATCCTTCCTGATTGGTTTAGTGAGCCTGTGGGTTGACCTAAAGAGTTTGTTTCGCATGAAGCCAATATCATGCTTATGGAAAGAATCCTGTTTCTGTGGTTGGTTGGAAAGGTTAGCAGCATTTGGTTTTGGAATGCTGTCACAATTGACTGTAACATGTGCGTGCGTGCGTGTCTCCCCCAGTTTTCGTCAGTACTGTGAGGACGCCTACCTGATCCTGAGGAGAAACGGGAACCTCTTCATCACTCTTTTCGCCCTCATGCTGACGGCCGGCCTGCCTGAGCTCACCTCGGTCAAAGACATCCAGTACCTGAAGGTACGCCCGTTCAATCACGACAGGATGGGCTGTGTGCACACAGATGAAAGCCACTTATTTACCGGGCTTAACACGGCATGGTAAGATGTAATAGAATTGACCCCTCTCTCTTTTTCACCTCCCCTGCCCCTGCCCCCCCCCCCCCCTCCCCTGCTCCCTCCCCTGCTCCCCCCCTGCTCCCCCCCCTCCCAGGACTCTCTGGCCCTGGGTAAGACAGACGAGGAGGCCCTCAAACAGTTCCGCCAGAAGTTTGACGAGGCTCTCCGAGAGAGCTGGACCACCAAGGTCAACTGGATGGCCCATAACGTCGTCAAGGACAACCGCTCTTAAAGCAGAGATACCTTGGGGGGAGGGGGGGTGATGTAAAGAGTGCCACGGTGCTGGATGAACCCAGAGGGGGGGGAGTGGTTTTGTCCTTGGTATGCCTGAGGACAAAGAGGACATCAAGAAGGGAATCTAGAGGAGGATTGCGTATGTGATCTGAAAATACACTCTGCAAACGCTGCACACAGAGATACTGTACAACATTCATGCACACACACTTACACACAACTCCCCATGGCATGACATTCTACTCCCTCCACCCCTCATGGTCACCCGTCTGGCCCCTGCTACTGACCTGTCCACCAATCCCATTCCGCTCACTTGGTCACGTATTATATCTCTGGATTTGAGGTAAAGCTGATCGCGAGCTTTGCACACACACACACACACACAGCACCCGTGGAACAGCCAGAACAGCCGGTGGAACCGTAGAACCAGGCCCCTCCCTCCCCTCATCCCCTGCAAATGGACCGCCCCCGTCCCTCAGTCCAGGGAAAAGGATGGTCGGATCCACGAGGAACTGAGAGAATGGGTACGGGGAGGGGGCGGTCATGATTGGACCAAACCCAGGTCGACCAATCCCAGGCCCCGTGACTGCTTGACTGACAGCACAGACAAAGAGGGGCTGTTGAGGACTGAAGAAGCCGCATGTCTCACCCATGTCTTAAAACGGCGCCAAAATGTGCACACGCCCAGCAGAAGTGCTTCTTATTGGACGTTCCCTCTCATGCCTACTGTGGGAAGATTGTATTCCGTTTTTCTTTCGTTTCCTTTTCTTGGTTTGCCTTTTTTTTTTTATGATTGTAATGTTTCAGAGATGTATGTGCCAGACTACTTTATGACTGCGTTAAGAAAGAGAGAGTGATCGTAAGAAGAGATGGGATGCTCATTTAGAGGAAGAAGAAAGATGAGTGAGCGAGAGCTTAGAGCTCAGTTCTGAGGCTAAAAGGCCAACTGGACAGTAACCACGTGAGCTTTTATACAGTACAAGAGTGATAGCAGGAGTGTTTTTAAAGTTAAACAAAAAAACAATTGTGTTTGTTGAAAATGTTTGTTTCACTTTTCGGGGTTCCATTTCTCTATCGGTTGGATGCTGAAAAAACGGTTAACCAAACCACGCAGTCTCCAAAGCTTGCCTTGCTTAAAGTTTGTCAGACATGACTTTGAGAGCACCAAACACCCACTCACACTATGAAACAACTCACAGACTCATGCATAAAAAAATGCCTTGTTGGACCAAAACAGTTATTTGGTTTGTATGTTTTTACTGTGTTTTAATTCTGTTTCCGAAATTGAATGTCAATGCAAAAATAATGTGCCGTTCTCAGTGTGATTCCTTTGACGTTTTAAAGTCAGCAGGTGTGGCTGGAGTTTCTACAACGTGTGGGAGGGGGTTTGCAAGCAGAGGGCCTGACACTGCGATTCTAAACTACTTCCTGGTTCTGACAGGATGCTCCTACAGCATCTGCATTTGTGTTTTGTGCAATATTCGTACATGAGTACATATGATAGATATATATATATATATATATATATACATATATATAAGTATGATGATCCCTGGGGCCCAAAGTCTATAATGTTGTCACTGTGGCTTTACTTGTGATGCTGCTGTATTTCGCACCGCTAGCCTTCAACAAGTCAACTCAGACACTGGATTTTGTCAAATGTACAGGCTTTTATTGTTTCGCTGGTTTAGTTTTCATAGGAGTTTTATTAAAGTTATTTTCCATCGAACTGAATCTTCTGTCTATTTCAGTGTGTTTCAGTGTGTGGATACTGGAGCCAGTGTGCTGCTAGTGGTCTATATAGTACATACATGTGCTTGTATCTGCCAGGGAACAGCCCGAGGGCCTGGCTAGCCCACTGGTGGCAGACACAGATCGATCCCAGGCCCAATGTGTGTGTCACTAAAACACTGAGGGCACACTGCTCGGTTCGGTATAGTAAGGTTAAGACAATCCAAGTGATTACCCATGAGCCTTTGCACATTTTGTGAAATTAAAATCACTCATGGACACCTTTGTTTCCAAAGTCAACTATCACTAACTGAATGCATAACAATGGATGTAAAGATTTGCCAAATTTGGCTTCTGGGTGGATTTATACAGGAATTCCCCAGATGAAATACTTTTGATGTGATGACTTGGTTGTACTGTTGTTTTATTAAAAGGAGTGACTGTAGTTTCCTTTAGTTTTGAACTGAACTGAACTGGAGCCCAGCCTTGGCCTGGTCTAGCCCACTTGTAGTTAGTCCACCGCTCTGTATGGTGGCATACTGTCTAAGCTGTGACATAAGACTGCTCTACAAAGTCTACATTTTTGAAAGAATCTGTGATTGCATCCACCACTCCAGAAGCAGAATACTAGCTCTCCAATACAGTGAAAAAGGTGTTAAAAATTTAACCATACCCAGAGTTTGCAAAGATTACAATGCTGTCTCCCTCCCATCTCAAGAGAAATCTCAAACAAACCTATCCCATAATTTGATTCTGTCTCTGGTTAAAGTTACTCTCCTTCAAAACAAGTAATCATTTGTTATCTGTGTTGTCCACCTTTGTCCTCCGCCAACAATGTGTCTTACGTTGTCATTCTTTATTCCACCGCTGCAAAAGTGGTACCTACTGTTTCCTGGCAACCTGCAGAAGAATTGTCTAGACCAATACAGCCCTGTTTAACCTGATGCACAGCCACCTCACAGCAAGAAGGCCCTGGGCTTGATTCCCTGCATGGGGCACCGCACATCTCCTCCCCAGACCTGGAGGTTCCCAGGTGGGTTCTCTCTCCTTCCACAACAGGTTGTTGTAAAAACGGACGATAGCTACATGTCTGACAGACTTCCTTTATCACCTCTGAAGCCACAATCAAATATGTCTTACATAAAATAAGCCTGCTCCTGGAGCACGATTAAGCTAAATAAAAAGACTTGTTGCTATGACAGAAAGTCCCGGATGAGCGTCGAAGAACCGAACAATACAAGATCATTACAAATCATCAATAATCAAATCGAGCTAGCTCTAATTGAGTTAGCGACGTACAAAGAACTGGCCCCTGAATACATTTCTGCCAGCTCTTACATCACCTGACTCCAGTGTCATTCAAGCCCTCACCTCAATCCTACAGCATGTTCTAGTAGCGGTCATGAATCCAGTGTTCTGCTGTTCCGTACCTATAGAAAGGGTTGGAACGTAATATTGTCTAAGATGTCTTGTGTGGTCGTAGTCGTTTGGTGCATCTGGCCCTTAACTTGAGTGGGTAATGTATTGCCCATGAGTGGGAGTATTTTTCCATCAAAGAATAGGGTATGTTGACAATTTATTCAATAAAGCCTTCATCAGTATTAAAAGGTAATCAACTCATCTCCAGTTTTCCCAGATGTGGGTCTATGCACATATACAGTATATCATCCATATACATTTGCCTATAGAGCTAGGTCAATGTAATAGTCTGTCTTTAGTAAACTCCTCTAAATGTGTCCATTTTGTGTCAGTGGAACCTACACAGTATGCTAGGAACTTGGCTCACTTCAACCAAGCACTTCACTGAGTTTGTGTGAGTGGGTTTTGCTTTAAAGTCTCTTAATCCTTGTCTTTTTTTTACAAGACTCTAACCCCTGAAGCACTTATGTTGTACCTGATTGAGTTGACAGTAAAAAGACCCTGTTATGAGAGTCTGCCAAATGAATAAATGTAAATGTTATGACCAATGTAGTTGGCTTACGGCATCAGTCAGGTGTTTTGCTGCCTCTGAATATAAACAAGGAATAACAAGGCAAAGGCGTCATTGGACCAGGTGTCAGATAAACAAATAGCAGACTAGGCTGTTCCATCCAATGACGCATCCCTGACATCAATTTCCACCTGTATGTTGTGTAACGGTTTGGTTCCTCAAGATGTACATACACACAGTATATATAGTGGGTATTGGCTTCTTTAGAGAAAATCTGTCATTCTACAAATGTTCAACAGCGGTGGCTACAGTTTCTTACTGCAGACAGACTTCTCTCCCTGACCTCTTTAGGCCTAAGTTATGTCATATTTTATATTAATAATAGATCACATGAAACAAGAACTGATCATAGTAATTTTGGGGGGATTGAATGACCAGCCACAACTCTGAACTGACAACATACATGCTCTTTGACATGTTAAACGTTTTGCTTGCAGAGCAGAATATTAAATATTAAGGTATTACAAACTAGTTTTTGGTCAACTAAATGTGTGCCAAGTACCGACAAACAATACTTTTTATAGAAAACAGTTTTAGACTTCTACGTACAGGCTATGCAGTATAATTTGATCTAACACTTTTTGCATATAAGGTAAAGAGGATTTTGTGGTTGTTGTCGAACATTTACTCAAGCGGGCACATCCTGCATGTCCGCCCACCCTCCAGTTGCCCTCGTAATGTGACTCAGCATCTGTCTGGCATAATATCCCACCCACTCCTGGAGTAGGAAACCCTATGAATTTACCATAATCAGTGAATGTGTGTCTGCATGCGTCTATGCAGGAGTGCAGGACGTTTGGCTTCAAATGTGGAAAAACTCCAGAACCCATTCTCCCGATTAAAGTTGCCTAAAGCACTCCTCCGACCAGGCCTACGTTTTGCCATCGTTTTTGTTGCTACCGGTTTTTGTTATAAATTATGAATATATTTCGAATTGAAAAATGTGGTTACACTTAATAGCCTACTAGTATACTTTTTTCATTTTCAAAATGCTTTCAGGAGGCTTAGAATTTTATTTTTTCTAGTTTGTTGATTAGGCAATCATTTATATCAGCATTTATTACACACTTTAGTTCTACGATTAGTTGCGTTTCTGGCCATACTGGTGCTAGGAGGTGTGGTGTAGGGGGGCGCTCAGCCTTCACCTACCTATGTTGCCTATATGCCCGGATACAATGACGTTGTTATAACGTCGTTGTCTTATCTATCATCTATTGGTCCTAAAGCAGCAGCTTGTGAATGATGTGACGCTGTTTGATGTAGGGCCTACGTTGGCCCCCAACCCCTCAATGATGTGTTATCTGCCGACATAATTGTTTTGTTAATAGTGCAGTCCAGTCATTAAATTGTAATAGCTAAACAAATTTTAGACAGAAGATTCAGTGTATTTTTTTGCTTAGCCTATGACATTTAATGTCCATCCATTTAAAAACAGAGTCTACACCAGTCTACAGTGGAGTCAGATGGCTGAGCGGTGAGGGAGTCGGACTAGTAATCAGAAGGTTTCCGGATCGATTCCCCGCCAAGCCAAATGACGTTGTGTCCTTGGGCAAGGCACTTCACCCGACTTGCCTCGGGGGCGATGTCCCTGTACTTACTGTAAGTCGCTCTGGATAAGAGCGTCTGCTAAATGACTAAATGTAAATGTACACCAAACGTTGGCTTGGCCTGTCAATTATTGTGCAATATTTTAAAACCATCCGCCAGCATAGCTACACTGGATAGAGAAAGTCATCTTTGCAACAGCATCTTGGTTTATGTACTTCTCCTGGTTTAGGTAACATCTAGCCTATTGATACCACTCAATCACTTAAGATTCCGTCCGATCCATACCTTGCAATTTCTCAAAGAATACTGTCTCACCCATCGCCACTTATGTAAACGCTTTGTTTTGGATGCGGTCGAATTTCCACAATGCCTGCTATGCACGATCCAACATGGGAATCCACGTGTGGAGGATGGCCCTTTTATATAAAGAGACTGGCGGGGATTTAGACCAATGAGCTTCAGATAATGTTCTTTCGTCATGTTTTCCATAGAAACCTCAAGTAGGTAACCAATGAAGTACAGGCAGAGGAGGAGTCTGAATTGAGGTCACGGTTTCAGAGCCTGGTTTTGCCAGTGGGCCAGCTTGAAGAAAGCCGGTGAAGAATCGTAAACCAGTGTGTCTTTACGTCTGGACTTGCTGTTCCGGGACTTTACATTCTAACATTTATCGGCTGCGTACAGTATTGGGACGAAGAGCTGTGTCAGAAAGTACCTCTACATTTGATTCAAACGCACAGGTTTGCTTTTCTAATGTTTATTTTACGAATATAGGCTAGTCTGCAAAATGTTACATAATGTTTCAAGTATGCGCATGCTCGAACATTTGTTTGTTTAAAATACATAATTCTTCATGAATTGTATGAATATATATAGGCTATATATATTTACACAGGGACCAATACTTTAGAAAAAGCAGTTTTTGTTTGCTCCTTTTTTTTGTCTCTTTTATATGTGCATTGAAATAAATAGTGACTTTTACGTAAGTGTGTCAGTGTACCGTAGTGTAGCCTATTGCAGGTCAACGTGAGTGTCTTGAATAGCAGGTCGGGAGTTGGATGGGGGAAGAGAAGATGTAAAACCTACTTACTTAGCCTACTTTAATTTTTCAAAAAAATCTGTCAGATGAACACATTTCAAACATCAGTTGTGCATATTATTTAGAGGCTACTTGGTTGATGTTGCAAAGTGTATTGGTCCAATCACTGCTGTGTGAAACGTTTTACACTTTTCACTCACTGTGGAACATTGTATCAACCAGAGTAGACGTCACTATTACATTTTAACTGTAGACTTCAGCCCAAAACTGAGACCACATATGACTAAATGTCATGGCAGGTCTACACACTGCAAACACTTATTTTATTCGGTTAGAATAAACGTTAGTTTCATAAAGATGCTATGCTACCTTTGCTCTTAACACGGACATTAAGTTATGAAGGCTATATTTGCATGTTAAGACACAGTCATCCAGATAAGAGCACCTGTTAAGTGATATGAACTGGGCGGACAGCTTCCGCGGTCGAAATCGTTTTTGGTATTAAGTCACTTTTTGGCACGACTAGTCACATTATGCACAATTGCACCATGTTGAATTTTGGAGTATATGTACTTTGAAATTCCTACATGAATTATTTGTATGCTGCTATCTGACAGTAAACGTACTTAGACATGTTCTAACTAAAAGATAGTAAGCAGCCTAATGTGGTCTTTTAGAAAAATGATGTTGAAACGTCTCTTGGCAATAGTCTTCGTCAATGTGTTTCTATTGGCCTCTTTTTAAGACCTCCATGTGGTTTAATGAAACACTGGGCTTTAACCAAGCCACGTTAGCATGTGACTGAGCTTCCGTATTGTATAATGCCTCAGATCTGTGCTAGTAGTGCATTGGTTGGCTGGATCCGCCCCTTTGCCGGAGTTGCCTTCCACTCTGAAAGACTGTGATTATATTCTGAGACACGTTCCTGTCCAGGCAATTATTTGGTATTATTTAGCCATATACAACCTTGTCACTAAGGGATAGTGTATGTGTATAATGAGGTGTGTGTAGCCAGCGTTGATCGGGTTTCATTACATGGATCACTTGAAGGATCATTTCAGATTTTCCTAGTCTTCCCAGATTTATTCTTGCGTAATGTTTAAGTTCTAACTTTGACCCATGATTCAGCTTGTGGGGCTGTCATAGTTCTGGTCGAAACATGTAAAACATGTAAACAGTTGAAACATGTAGCTTACCCCACATTCTGTGCAAGACTGTCTTTGTATTTCAGTGAGCAGATGTCCTTATGTGACAGTACAGTGGCAGGTATCAAGCTGCTTTCATAACTCCCTCCTGTGGGCCCCTGATTCGTCAGTTATAACAGCCAATGCCAGTTGGTCTTGAGCATGTGGCCACTCCCTGTTCACCCAGCCCATGCGTGTCTGATGGTCATCGCTGCATATGATCATGTGTTGACGGACCTAAATTGGTAGATAATAAACGTTTTCTCAAAACGAACGATTACATCGTCGTTATGTAAAAGTAGAAACAATTCTGCTACGCAAAAAGGGCATGATGCTCGACTGCTTAATCATGTGGAGTCGGACAGAGACTCTTGTTTAGCTTTTGCATAAGCCTTGCCAACATTCTCTTTTGACGTTTGATTATAAATAATACAGGGATTCCTCGCTGCTGTTCTGACAGGGCTGGAGCAGACAACTAGTGGAGGAGATGAAGAGTGTAGGTTAAACAGGATGCTGCCATGGTTTTGTTCCTTGCCCGCTGTGTATACATTTGGTCAGTGTGGCAAACCAGGATTATAATGTTTTAGGAAGGGAGTAACAAAGGTGAAATGCTCTTCAATTTCAACCCTAGCTTTTTGGGACCCACATGATCAACTCTTCTTGCAATCATGTCATCATTTCCACCCACAGACAAAACTAAAGATGCGTGTCTCTGAGGTTAAGAGGATAGGTGTGTTTTTACCACTGGGATCAAATCACCTTTGGTTTTGAAGTGTTTATCTTTTCAAACGTTTTGAACGAGGTCACACTGAAAATAACTTTGGCTTGACATTATTTTAAGATCAGTTCTCAAAGTAAAAAAGGATATTGATCATTCAAAGGCTATAGTTAGCTTTTATCTTCAATGAGATTATAGGGGCCAACCCCTGAGGTAGTCCCTGTTAGCCCTTGTAGATTAGCCGACAGTAGTTCTAATAATAGATTTAGGAGTGTATCAATTGACCCCATTCTACCCTACTGTGTTAATGCTTTACCTCTCTGCTTCTCAACTCAGTGTGTTTCTGTCTCTCCCAGCAGGACACGCCCCTCGGTCTGGACCGCTTTCACTCCACTTCCTACTTGGTTTGATCCTTTTCACAATCACGCCATGTGGAAGATAAGGTAACTTCCTGTGCTAGGCCCTTTTGAACACTGACCTGATCTCCAATGTCTGAAGACGGCGACTCCAAACGGTACCTGTACTCGGCCCTAGAGGGGCGGGAGAGGCACCGAGAGAGGAGTAGCTTCCAGAGGGAGAACGCCTCCCCCTGTGGCACCATGGCACAGCTCCACTGCATGGGCGGTTTTGGGGAAGGACGGAGGCGGGACGGGGGGGAGATGGAGACTGAGTTAGGATTGGCCTCTGAAGGGAGTGACAGCAGTCACGACCACTCTGCCCCGCTCTGCCCCGCCCATGGCAACGAGTCCCATGGCAACGAGTTCCATGGCAACGAGTCCCATGGCAACGAGTCGGTTGGCAGCTCCAACGGCAACAGCAAGGACTCTGCCCTACTGGAATCGTCGGGTAGCAACAAGAGGTGAGGCCTGTTGTGGTTACATCATGGTCATCTAACCACAACCAGTGGAGAGACCCTGTGGTGAATGGAAGTATGCCTTGTTAGAGGTGATTGGCTGGGTGACCCCTTTAGGAGTGAATCATCGATTGTGAGTCATTAGATCAATCCGGTTGTTTATATGACTTCTGTTTCCTGGAGGGAATAAGAGGAGTAAAAAACTGATTGTTCACTTCTGCATGTATTTAAGATGATTGCTAATTTTCCAAGAAAAAGGTTTGGTATTAAATGGGTTTTCACTAATCCCAGTTCCATAATGGATCTTCATAATAATTCATAATTTTCAGATTCCTTAACTTCTTTTGAACCGCTTTAACTTATCCTATTTTCAGTTAATGGCACTTCTGTCCTTACTAATTGAGTGAAGATGGGTAGGTTGTAGACCTCCTCTGTCAAATCTGTGGTATCAGTGAGAGCTGTGAAAGTCTTGCTAACTGGATTCATTAGGTCATACACATGCACGTTGAAGGCTCCCACAATTAGGATGTTGTTACTTTAGGTTTTGAAGTCAGCGGCAAAGACAGCAAATTATAGGTAGGCGAGCTTCCTTCCAACTCATTGTCATCCAGTCTCTATGACAACAGCAATGACGTTGACACTTCCACAAGAGGAGCCCGCGATGCTAACAGAGGAGAGCGCTGATGCACTGGCCTGAAAGCAGACAGCTGGGTTCTCACATGTAGGCCACTTGACGGCGATATGCCTATGAATACAGTCATGACGTGGAGTTCATCATTCACTAGCCCTCTCAAACTGAATATGTTTATGTTGTCTTCCTTCCATTGCGTGAGTCATTTAGAATTCAAAACACTTTGGCGATGACGAGTCGATGAATGCAGTCGGTTGTGAAAGCACAGTAGGAGTAGATACCCTACAGCGGGAAAATAACGTTCGACGCCATCATGAACTGTGGTGAAAAAGTGTACCTCAACTTGAAGCTCGCTTTTATCGTTATGTCCCACAGATGTTTCGTAACCCTCTATTGCATCTCCTTCAGATGTTGTTCATAAACATAGCCAAGGGAAAATATAGAGCAATGGATATTGCGTCGCTTCGGAGAATGCTAGCTTATGAACATCTTGTGTGGGCCAAAATGGGCAAAACCTTGCTTTTCTCAGCTCTTGTCAAACTAAACGAACATGTGCGTCGTGGAAAAGTGGGGCTAAAGGTGGAATTAAATTATTTTTGGGGGATCTGTTTCAGCGTTTAAGATCTATATTAAACCTGCCTCCAGTCTTTCCCATCAGGTTAATTAAAGACTCTAAGTCTAAGTTTACCTTAGACAGAAGTAGCAACTTTTAACTGGAGGCTAATCCTTAGACCATGTAGCTAGTGCACTATTCTAGGATCAAACTCTCTAATGAGACTTTGGATTTTCCTATCCTTACTGTTGAATAGTTGTAGGGCCGCAAAACACGTTGGCCTTTTCCACAGAAGATTTAAACATAGATTTGTTTTTGTGTAACAATCATTATTTAATATCGGTGGATGTTGACCTGAACCCCCAACCTGTCTCTTTTTCTCTCCCCGTCTCCCCCCGTTCACCTGCTCTCCTTTTTCTTCTCCCCTTATGGTAACTGAAATCACAGCGGAAGATGACATAAACCCGATCCAATATTCATATGTGTTTAGAGGTGAATCACTTCTGCTCTCAGATCTGTGGAGGCTATCTCAGCCACGGGGTTCAGTCGGCTGGCACTCACTCTGAGGCAGCCAGGGCACAAAGGAATCCGAGGAGGAAAATCCACTTGACTTCTGATCATATGGCCTGTCTGTTTTGTTGTTGCAGCTCCAACTCCCATAGCCCATCACCCCCCAGTAGTTCCAATGCCTTCAGTCTGGTGAGCTCAGAGCAGGACAACCCTTCTACCAGCGGCTGCAGGTTAGTGCCCTCCGTCAGCCCCACAACGACACCCCGCAACCAATATACTCTTGATATCGATGAGGAATTCCACCCCCTCTCCCCCTCAATTCACGTGAATCAGCTCTCTGCGTCTCGGTGCCGCCTGCCACTCTGACCCGCCTGTGCCATGTGTTCCCCCTCGCAGTAGCGAACAGTCTGCCAAGGCCAAGACGCAGAAAGAGCTGTTTAAGACCGTCAAAGAGCTGAAGATGCACCTGCCCTCCGAGAAACGGAGCAAGAGCAAGGCCAGCACGCTCAACACGCTGAAATACGCCCTCCGCTGCGTCAAGCAGGTCAAAGGTAGGCAAGCTCCCACGCACACACGTGTCCTCGCACGCGCACACGTATCCTCGCACGCACACACGTGTCCTCGCACGCACACACGTACGCCCAAACACGTGGCGACAGGCAGGCGCGTGAAGGCGGCGTCCCACGCAGCACCTAGTGTGAAGACGCTACCCCCGCGAATGTGAATGCCCTCTGTCACCTGGCCCTCTGTCACCTGGCCCTCTGTCACCTGGCCCTCTGTCACCTGGCCCTCTGTCACCTGGCCCTCTGTCACCTGGCCCTCTGTCACCTGGCCCTCTGTCACCTGGCCCTCCACTGTTAGACACACGCGTGTTCACAGGGAAGGGAGGGGTGTGGATGGTAGCCAGGAGCGGGGCCGCGTGCGTGTGCCTCCTGGAGCTGTGCTCTGAACCCGGGCTCGTGTTTATTCAGAACATGTGATCCTGTTCCCTAGTGATGGCCCTAGTCACGTTGGGAGAACGTCCTTTTGCTAATATATGTATGTTATCACTATATACATACATATGTATCACCTTGGTATCAGCTTTGGAAAAGGGTCTGCTACAGTGTGTGTGTGTGTGTGTGTGTGTGTGTGTGTGTGTGTGTGTGTGTGTGTGTGTGTCTATTTGGGCTCATTGGATGATATGTGTTTGAGTTGATGTTGTGTATGTGTGTTTAAAGTGTGTGTGTGTGTGTTGTGTCCCGGCAGCCAATGAGGAGTATTACCAGATGCTGATGATCAACGACAGTCAGCCTCCAGGTCTTGACGTGTCCTCTTACACCATCGAGGAAATCCACAGCATCACCTCAGAGTACACCCTCAAAAACACTGTAAGGACAACCAATCACAACCTTCCGCCAATCACAACCTCCCACCAATCACAACCTTCCGCCAATTACAAATTACAGCCTTATACAATTACAACCTTAAACTAATTACAAATAACAACCTTACACCAATTACCGACTACAACCTAACACCAATGTATTTAAATGCAGTAAAATAATACATATTCAACACATTGGTATATTCAGTTGATGTTTCAGAGCCACCGCTGGCTATATAACGACAAGGCCATAACCAGCCTGTTCAGGAAATGACTTATTGTGCTGTCCCACTCCAACCTTTCCGTCTTCCCATCTCTCCAGGATATTTTCGCTGTCGCCGTGTCGCTCATCACGGGCAAGATCGTGTACATCTCAGACCAGGTGGCGTCCATCTTGAACTGTAAACGAGAGGTGTTTACCAACGCCAAGTTTGTGGAGTTCCTCAGTCCGCAGGACGTCAGCGTGTTCTACAGCTTCACCACGCCCTACCGCCTGCCCTCCTGGAGCATGTGCACCGGAGCAGGTGACTACCTCTCTTCCTCCACACAGACTACCCCCCCCCCCCACCCCTCAACAGACACACACACACACACGCATAAAGACACGCGTAGTATGCAGAATACATGTGAGATCCTCATTTTATGGCTTACCATCTTTCACAGTCGCGCGCACAGTCATGGAAACCGATCATCGTTTCCTGAATATTGATGAAAGCCAGATGGAGCTGTTACATAAAAAAGCATCCATCAAGTCGGTTGGTTGTTTATTTATACTGTTTCATTTCCCCTCCCTCCCTCCTTGCTTCCTCCCTTTCTCCCTCCAGAATCATCTCCCACAGAGTGCATGCAGGAGAAATCCTTCTTCTGTCGTATCAGGTGAGTGACAGGGTTCGGTGACGAGTCTCCCTTTGTCCTGCGTCAACACGTCTGTCTTAGCCATGTTAGAGAGCAGAGGAGAGACAGAGCCAGAAGCAGGGAAGAGGGGGATAGTCAGTAGCTTCAGGTCTGTACTCCCGCACCTGTCCTCTGACCAGCCACGGTACTGCAGGGGCAGAGTTTGTCTTCATAGAATATATCTTCAGAGAATATATCGTGAATAAGTCCAATAAATAGAAAAGAGATGCAATTTCACACTGTAAGTAAAACAGCCCTGGGATATTATTTGGTATGTCAACTCCTTAGAGTGACATGGTTCTTTTTGTGTCAGGTACATTTGTTGTAGCACTATAATTTGGGCATCACGGGTAATGCTGTTTGACATATACAGATGGTGAATAAAAGGGCCTCAACACAACACAACAACTTCCACATACTGATAGCTCGGTCTCTCCGTCGCCGTAGTGAGGGCTGGTCATTTCCTCCATCTGATCCTGTAGCTGTGGCTCTGTGGGCCGTCGAGGTGATGACCTCCCCACACACTGACCTCCTTCTTCCCGTGTGTGTGGCAGCGGCGGTAAGGAGCGCGAGGGCGACCTGCAGTACTACCCCTTCAGGATGACCCCGTATCTGATGAAGGTGCAGGACTGCAGCCTGGCCGAGGAGCAGTTCTGCTGCCTCCTGCTGGCTGAGAGGGTGCACTCCGGGTATGAGGGTAAGCCAGTCCTCTCTCCCCACTCAAACACACACACACACACACACACAGACACACACACACACATGAACATGCTGTATGTTGCACTTCCCATTGACCGTAGGACATCTCCCATAAACACACCCTCCAAAGCACCCTTACCCCCCCGGTTGACCCTGTTGCTGTCCCCTCTCCGCAGCCCCCAGAATCCCCTCTGACAAGCGCATCTTCACCACGACACACACGCCCAACTGTGTGTTCCAGGATGTGGACGAGAGGTGAGGGCCACGATATACAGTGGATTAAGCCGCCGCCAAAAAAATTGAAAAGTGACATACCTGAGCGTAGACGGGAGAGTTGTGGTGTGTGACAGGGGAACATGTTGTGTGCAGGGCTGTTCCCTTGTTGGGCTACCTCCCCCAGGACCTGATAGGAACCCCCGTGCTGCTCAACCTCCACCCCAGCGACCGGCCCCTGATGCTGGCTATCCACCGCAAGAGTGAGACCCCCTCTTTGATTGACAGATCTGATTGGTTGATTGGTATAATACTTTCACAAAGACGTGCGCTGACAGTAAGTCTAGAGGAGAGGTTGCCGTGTGAACGGGGAACATTCTGGAGGATTGGGGGGAACGGGGGGGGGGGGGGGTCATTCCATTCAAACACGGGCGAGAAATGGGACATTCCCCTCAGAAAGTAACCATTCCTGGGAGTGATTTGAATTTGTCTTTGTGGACTGAAATCGCCGTGTTGAAAGGAATGGACCCCCCCCCCCTCCCGAGGATGGAGCCAAAAACGAAACATGCGGGGAGTGGAGGTCTTACTCTTCTCTCGGTCTCTCTCCCTTTCCCCTCCTCTCCATGTCGTCCTCGTGGAGCAGTCCTGAAGTACGTGGGGCAGCCCTTCGACTGCTCGTCCATCCGCTTCTGCACGCGCAACGGCGAGTACATCACCCTGGACACCAGCTGGTCCAGCTTCGTCAACCCCTGGAGCCGCAAGGTGTCCTTCGTCATCGGACGCCACAAAGTCCGCATGTGAGTGGTCCCGCTTACGCACGCGCACACACTCGCACACGCACGGAAGCGGACGTACATGAAGAGAAATCAAAGGGTCGCGGGTCTGTGTAACTCTGTATGGCGTGATGGCGTGTGTTTGGGCTGCACTGTGCCCGGGCGTGTTGAGGACTGTCCGTCTAACAGGAAGGTGTGTGTTCCAGGGGTCCTGTGAATGAGGACGTGTTCGCTGCTCCAGCCTTCACTGAGGGGAAGATCATGGATTCAGACATTCAGGAAATGACTGAGCAGATTCACAGACTGCTGCTGCAGGTACATGGCAAGCACGCACGCACACACACACACACAATCACCACATGCACACAGACCTACCTATACAGTCCTACTTCAATCCAATTAAGACACACTTACTATGTCTCGCATTGCACAAACACACACTCACACACATTGTGCTTTCCTATAAATAAATACAAATCTATAACAACGACTGTGTCTTTCTAGCCGGTTCATAACATTGGCTCCAGCGGTTACGGTAGCCATGGCAGCAACGGTTCCCACGAGCAGCTGGTGACCATGAGCCCGTCCAGCGAGAGTAACGGGAACGCCTCCGGGAACGCAGTGGAGGAGCCGGGCAAGGCCAAGCCGGTGAGGGGACACGCCCCCAGGGGTCACACACCCTGTCTTACACTCTCATGGTCACATTTGCTGTTAATTCATCTTAAGCGATGCCATCAGAAACTTTATGGAACTGTTGTCCCCGCCCGCCCCCCCCCCCCCCCCCCCCCCCCCCCCCTTGTAGAGAACCTTTCAGGAGATCTGTAAAGGGATCCACATGCAGAAGACCCAGGACCAAGCGCTCTACCTGTCCTCTCCCTCCCCATCCCCCTCCAAACACGAACAGAGGAGGACCGCTGAAAGTAAGCAAGCGTTCAGCAAGCGGCCATGAAACGGGCCCCTACATCGATTGTCCATCGTCGATTGCGTGCGTGGTTCCCTGCGCGGCGTGCGCTGACGTTGCCCCGTCCCTCCTCCTCCCCTCCCTTTCACAGGCGCCCAGCGGGGTCCTCTGGGGCGCGTGAGAGACGCGGCGGCGCGGGACGCCACCACCGTGGAGGAGCTCATCTGCAAAGACCAGAGCGTGCACTCCTACCAGCAGATCAGCTGCCTGGACAGCGTCATCAGGTGCGTGCGCCTGCCCCTGGGGGTAAGGGGTTGGGGGGTGTGCCGGCGCCACGTGCGTGTGTGTGTGTCGTGGCGTGCGGGCGCGTGACGGAGCTCTCCCCCCTCACTCTGTCAGGTACCTGGACGGCTGCAACATCCCCATCACGGTGAAACGGAAGTACCAGTGTTCGTCCAACACCGCGTCGTCCAACTCGGACGAAGACAGGAAGGGCTCGGACAACGGCATGCCGGGGCCGCAAGGTGAGACCTCCGTCGCTCGCGGAGGAGGGGGCGAGGCGTGTGGGGGAGGGGGGGATTTTCACATCGTCGTCGTCCGCTCTTACTGCAACACGATGAGGCTTTTTCGGGCCGGAACACCACGCGCGCGCCCTCCTTCCTCAATGAATCGTAGTCTGTCGAAACATCTACGATGAGTTGTCGCGATAACTGAAAGACGGGAGCTTATCTCACAAGAGCGCAGTCGCGTTTGCGCTCGTGTTTGGTGGCGCCGCCTGCTGGTTGCTGACGCACGCTGCTCTTCCCTCCAGAGTCTCTCATCCCGGAAGCCAAGGCAGAAAGCCAGTGCAGCTACAGCAGCACCATCGTCCATGTCGGGGACAAGAAGCCCCAGCCAGAGTCTGGTGAGAACACACACACACACACATTGAGGCAAACACACACACACACACACACACCGAGACACAGCCACATGCAAACACGGCCACCGAGACCCACACAGACGTGCACACTGCACGACACACGCGCGCGCCCGCCCAAACACGCACACGATTATGACGACACAAAGATGCCCTCTTTCTGACTCTCCGCCCCACCCCCACTCACAGAGATCATTGAGGACTTGACCGAAAGCCCCGCCCCCCCGCCGCCGCCGCCCGTCAGCGTGGTGTGCCCGCCCCCTCAAGAGAAGGAGGCCTATAAGAGGCTGGGCCTGACCAAGCAGGTGCTGGCTGCTCACACTCAGAAGGAGGAGCAAGCCTTCCTCAGCCGCTGCCGCGAGCTCCGCCCCGCCAGAACCTCCCAGAAGGACTGCTCCGCCCACCTGCGCAAGCACAGAGGAACCGCCAACGCCGGGGGTACGAGCTCGACGCCCGCGCCTGCGCGGATGACATCCAGCTCGTGATGGTTAAGACGGGGGGACTGACGTGTGTGTTGTCTCTATCCAGGTGTCAGGGGTTCCACCAAACTGGGAGACGCTGCCAGACCCGAGAACGCCGCCAAGAAGGGCGGCCGCAACAGGAAGTCCAAGAAGCCGCGCATGAGGCGTCCCGATTCGTCGGACAGCGCCGTCTCCCATCGCAAGCCCCGCCCTCCTCTTCAGGGCCTCAACCAAACGTCCTGGTCCCCTTCGGAAGCCTCCCTGTCCGCTTTCAGCGTGCCCTATCCCACCATACTGCCAGGATACCCTCTCTCGGTGTACCCGTCTGGCCCGGCAGCCCCGACCCAACCCTCTCACCCCGACCCCTCTCTCTCCACCCAACCCAGCCAAGCTCAACCCAAACTCAACGCCACTCCATATCCTGCCCCCATAGTCACCCCCGTGGTGGCATTGGTTTTGCCCAACTACCTGTTCCCCCAGATGGGACAACTAGGGCAAATGGGGGCTGCCCCAAACGAGCCGGCCTACACTTCCCATCAGCCCTTCCCAACCCCACCCACCTACACTACCCAGCAGCCATTCTCAACCCCTCAAGGGGCCTACACTACCCATCAGCCCTTCCAAGCCACGCAAACAGCCTACCCCAGTCAGCAGCCTTTCCACACTCAACCCGCCTACACTACCCAGCAGCCCTTCCCGACCCCTCAAGCGGCCTACACCACCCATCAGCCCTTCCAAGCCACTCAAGCAGCCTACTCCAATCAGCAGCCTTTCCAGACCCAACCCACTTACACCACCCAGCAGCCCTTTCAAACCCAACCCGCCTACACGACCCAGCAGCCCTTCCCCGTACAGACCCAGTTCGTCCCCCAGGCCAGCTACCCCCCCCAGGCCTTCCCCTACAGCCTGGCCCCCGAGCCCTCCAAAGTCCCCACCATGGAGCCCACAGAGGGGGCCGCCTCGCGCTCCTCCACCCCTGCCTCCGGGGGCCGCGAGCCGGCCGCCTCGCCCCCGCTGTTCGAGTCCCGCTGCAGCTCCCCCCTGCAGCTCAACCTGCTCAGCATGGAGGACACCCAGAGGGCCGTGGAGAGGCAGGACAGCTCGGCGCCCCCTTGTGGAGCGGCGTCGACCAGCACGACCACAGCGGGGCCCACGGGGGAGAAGAGCGGGGCTCCTGTCACGGCCTCAGAGGACCTACAGCAGGTGAGAGGAGGGGTTCCTTTGGAAAAGACCCGTGTGGTAACTTTTCTTCATCGAGACGTTATATATATATATATATATATATATATATATATATATATATATATTGAATATAACAGCGCGCATGATAAGTGGGTGTTTCCAGGAGAACTAAGACCACACAGACACAGACCACAGTTCTGTACAGGGATTTGAGGTGTGTGGCTTGATGGTTGGGACTGCCTGACCTCGTCGCAGACGCTAACGTTGCCCCTCCTCCTGTCGGCCCTCAGCTGGCGGGAGACGACGCCCACAGCGAGGCCCCCTCGTCCTCCTCAGACCTGCTGGACATCCTGCTGCAGGAGCAGGAGGACTCCCGCTCCGGGACCGGCTCCTCCGGCTCCACGGGCTCCGGGTCCAACCGCTGCGGGACGTCCGCCAGCGGCGCGTCAGGAAGCAGAACGGGTCAGTCTTCTGTTTAGTGTCGCCAGCACCAGGTTTACAAGCCTGGTCATTGAGATCACGATAGGTTTTAGACTCGTCGGTTTCACCATTAGGTTGAAGTGTTATTCCGGTTGTGGGTCCGGACCACCTAGTGTTAGCATTAGCTACTGTCCAGCGTTGATCTGACCTCTGTCCGTCTTTCCCCCTGCAGGGAGCAGCAACACCAGTAAGTACTTTGGCAGCGTTGACTCTCTGGAGAACGACCCCAAGATGAGGGCCCTGCCAGAGACGGGCTCCAAGATGACCCTGGCCGAGGAGGACAACTTCAATTACGCCCTCCAGGAACCCATGTGGCGCCTCATGTCCAACACCGACGAGAATGTCATGATGACCTATCAGATGCCCTCGCGGTGAGTGACAGACAGGATAGCCAATTGCAGGGTTGTGTTGCCCCTATTTGGAGCCATTTTTCACCTGACAATGTCTAAAAGGGATTTGACTCAACAAATAGTGAACGTTTGGTTAACAGTAAATGATCTGGCTGGTCCTGCCTGAGTCATTACTAATAATACAGATGATGACTACACAAGAATCAAATGACTGAGCAAGCCCTAGCGTTACGCTATGCTAACCCAGATGTGTCCATGTGGTCGGTGTGCAGGGACATCCAGAAGGTTCTGAGAGATGACAAGGAGCGCCTGCGTCAAATGCAGAAGAGCCAGCCGCGTTTCTCCTCGCCGCAGCGGAGAGAGCTGGTGGAGGAGCACACCTGGATGAGGAGGGGGGGCCTGCCCAAGGCCATCAACGTCAAGGTGGGTCACACACACCGTCACACACACCTTGTCATCTCTCGCACATTTTCAGTGAGAGGTGTTCGTGAATTGCCTTTTTCAAGAACTGCAACACACTTTTCTCCATGGAAAGTCTTGCACGCACACCGTGCTGAATGAACAAAAAGTCATGTGAAAACAGTGGGCGTTTGTAAAGTAATGTGTCTGTGTACACGTATGCCTGGGTGTCGGACTTCATGCATCGCACACAGCTTGTATTCATCATTGTGTTTCTGTGTTCAGGATTGTGTGTACTGTGAGGACGACTCCTCTGCCCCTCCCATGGAGGAGAACCTTCCGGACATGGAGACCCAGGGTTTGGGAGGAGCGCCTCCGCACGAAGACTCCCTCCCCCAGACCACGACAGCAGCCTCTCGCCCAGACCCAGACTCTGTCACCTAGCGACTCTGTCACCTAGCACCCTCTCACCAGCAGAGGGCGCTCCGCTGCTGGTGGACCAACGGACCCCAACACTTTACCTAAGCACACAAACATAAACACACACACACTGAAGATGTACAAATGTGAACACTCCCACAACAGTTCCAGGGTTGTGCACTAAAGACAACTATGACCCCAAATTAGCATAACATGGCCAAGATGCTGTTTGTTTTGTGTTCCTTTACATATTATAGATGACAAATATTTTTGATACACCAAAGCCAAATTAATGCATTTCCCCAACTTGACTTTGCTCTAGAGCTGCAGCTGAACCTTGTAAAGTGTTCAAATGTGCACCAGTACTTGTCTGGGTGCGTGGGAATGTCCTGTTAGACAGGTGTTGCAGAAGTTCTCAACTTAAAGGAAATGTGAACTTGGTTTTATAAAATGTGTGTCGTGTTGAGCTTGCCTGTCCGTTAGAAAGTCCTAGTATTGGAAGGCCAGTACTTCTCATTTGGACAATTTTCTAAATACTTCAGTTGAAGTCTTTTTCTTTAACCCCTGTAACCTCAATTCTCTTGTAGCATTTACAGTGCGATTGTATCAACTTTTCAAATATTCTCTTTATATTGTTCTATAAGGCTGATTGCACAAGATACCAGAAAATAAGCAAACATCACTGCCTGAGCTTTTGTCACTGTTGTTGTCGTTTTGTTGTAAAAGTGGCATTCAGTTTTTTGGGGTCCAAAGATGTGAAGGTGACAGTTATGTGGTATTTGACATCACTAATCAAAGACACTAGCATTGATTGTAACGATGGAACGCCAGAATTACATACATACAGTATGTAGGAAACACACTATCTGTTTTTAGGAAATGAGGAACCAAGATATCCAAAACAGTAGTGGGAACTATAGTAATCGGTGCTAGATATTAACTGGGAAGCTTTCAAGTGGTGCTGGATATTAACTGGGCCAGATCAGGTGGTGCTGGATATTATCTGGGTCAGATCAGGTGGTGCTGGATATTATCTGGGTCAGATCAGGTGGTGCTGGATATTATCTGGGTCAGATCAGGGGACAGCAGAATGTCATCTGGACCAAGTGCATGTCACTGGCTTCTTACATTTTTTCTTTAAAATATTTCATGTCTGAAGATCATGTGAACAATTTACTTAATTTCATTCGTTATTTTTCTATTCGTCATATTTTTCTTCTGTGTGTCTAATTGTCTATTGAACAGCTCAAGTGTCATTGGAGACCTATGAGAATACCAAGTCGAGTTACTGTAAAAAGTGAATTCACCGAGCATGGATGTACTGTAGAATAAGACTGGGGCTAAACTGCAATTGACAGAGATGAGAGATTTCATCTTTTGTCTTATATGTTGTGCAAAAAAAAAACTTTGACTAAACTGCGTTCATATTGACAGGTAGAATAGCTGATGCCCTCATATGGCAGGTGAAGGAGTTCACATGGATGGATTGCTAAACCTACACGTTTGTTTTCATTGATTGATCAGACATTCTGAATGTGCTTACAAGTTATTAAACTGATGGAATGTTGAAAGTGTTCTCTGTAAACGCCTACCCCTGGTATCAGCGCATTCAAATGGTTGTGTGTGGTCATGGTTGTGTATGGTCATGGTTGTGTATGGTCATGTATATCTGTGTCATTGCCATAATGGGAGCCTACAGTCCTATCCAGTTTCTGTAGATGAAACAATGAACTATGTGAGACATTCAGATGTTATCAAATGCATAAATAAATATCTACTTGTTTATATTTGTTGCTGCATTTTATGTCTCTGGAACTTCCTTAAACTTAATGACACTAGGCCGAGTGTAGAAACGAGTAGCATAGCCACGAAGGGGACTTGGGGGGCCTAGGCCCCCTCATGTACATGTCCAGCCCCCTAGATTTCAGATTTCTTACAATAAATTAAGGAATTGTTGAAACAAATAAGAATAGTTTTTTTTGTGGCCCCTTCATTTTAAGATCCCCCCCCCTCCCCCAAAATAAAATGTTGGCTATGGTGCTGGTAGATCATAAATGGGGGGGGGGGAGATTAAAACAAATCTATTTATATAAAAAGAGGATAAAAGACACCCTTTTGTGGAGTGAAGTGCGGTAATAAATGCTTCCCCAATAAGGGGACCACCTTTAATTGACAGTATTGAAATGGTAATCATGTTCTCACCCATGTCGGTCATGGGAGTTACTGTTGAATGTCTTAAGATGTTATCTTTTTTTCATTTTATTTATACCAATGCCAAAGTATGGGTAATGAATACAGCTGGTCATCTATACACAATCATTCAGAAATAGGCTACGATTAATAGTCTAGCCTATTATACAAAACCGCTTACTTAATTTGGCCTATTTACAATTGATATATCAATATATAGCCTACATTAGGCCTACATATTTTTTTTTTAACTACTTTTAACTACGAATTGTAAATAAGTGGCCCTATCACAAAACAAGCAGTGTAGCCTATGTGCAATGAATTACATAGACCGTAGGCTGCGTTAAACGTATGTGTAAAACTATAGCCTCTGATCACTGATTATTCTTTCAGATTCAAAGACAGTTGAGACGCGCAGCGAGGATGGGAATCCCAGGGGATCCGTTTCAACGCCATATGCTCTCATGCACCGTTTGAAATGACCGAGGCCAACAGGCTACACTCAGTAACCTTTAAACTCCGGAATCTAAATGCATTGTCACGAATGCACAGCTGATTCGTTAGCTTGCTGCTCAATTGTCCCCTCTCTCTTTTGTGTATGAGCAGACGCAAAAACAAATGTTGTCCAATCTTGCTATCATCCTCTGTGAAGCGATAGCCTACTGTGTGTCTGAGAGGAGTCTGTTTAAAGCACATTTGCACAGGTTTGTGTGCCATTCGTCTACTAGGCTACTATTAACCTAAAAATGCAAACTTTCATGGTAAAGTAAGGGAAGCTAGAGTAGTAGCCTGCGATGTCGCCTCCATGCTTTTTTCTTCTCCCTTAACTTTGAACCTAAAACCGGGTTGTGGTGTCTTCAATATGCCGGCTTTGACGCCTGTCTGTCAAATGGTTGACTGCGGACCGACAGCTTTGATCACGTTCCTCTCCGCTGCTATTTCCATGTATTGACATTCACACCTCGACCGATGTGCAGTGCAGGTGTGAGGAGCTACAAGACCCCTGGAGCTCGCGCAATGCTAATCCTTGTTAGCCGGTGTCATAAAAGGGTGACGACAGTCTGTGAATGTAATTTGTGGATTTGCAAAGAAATTAAGATGTTTTCAAACGCTCAATGGGTTCTCGAATTAACTCAAAGCCATTTAACCTAGTCTAGCTATACCAAATATGAGCTATTATCAGCTTGAAGACCACCTGCGCTCCAAAAGCTTGTAGCCCTATAGGCTATTCAAAAAGCTAATAGTAATTCTACCTCATCGCACTGGGGGTTTCTAAGTGCCTAATATCTCTCTCCAAAAGGCCAGCCTGGTGTACCTGTGACTGGTGATGGCTTCCTCGGACAGGATCTAACAGTCCGCTGTTGAATACAGCCTTTGTACCTGACGTGTTACCAGTAACACCAAGTTCTATCAAGGATATCCGAGGTGTGACTTTGGCCAGAAAGTAGTGTCTGTCTACAGCATGCAGAGCCCTTTCATGTAGCCTACGGGGGGCCTGGGAGAAAACGACACAAAGTGTGTGCATGCCTTTGTAGAGTTTATCTTTTCAAGTGTATTCCGTCATTTGTAAGCTATTGAATTAAATTCTAATGAGATGCGCATGAGTAACATCACAAATAGGCCTATATTTGATTTTATATCTATACCTTTCCATGAAGTTACCATAAGACATCGGACCATTAATGAAACTCTATTCAAATGCAATTAATTATCTATTATTGCCAAATGGTTTCTAACTACACAAGCATAATCACACTGTGCTTAAATTGCGCTCCCTTAGGTCAATTAGATGGAATTAAGTTGTTCTTCGCTGAACCTGCATGTACGACTGTTTATTTTTTATGGTAATTCAACCAATATAGTCACAGAGCTATTAATGATCTGTGAATTACAATTTTGTTTTTATAGAAATCTATATAAAGTCCAGGGTAACACCTTTCCACTTAAAAACATAATGACTTCGGGTGGTGACTGCAAATCGGATGTCCAATTGACCATATGGTAGGCTAATTATAGGTCCAACTGAAAATTATAATTTCTAACGGACGCCCATATAACATGATAAGGCTGAGCCTTTCTCATATCCTTGCATTGTGATTTATTTTATTTTGTGTGAAATACTTTCACTTGATTTGTCTCACAGATTACAGTGCACTGCGTTATGTGTGAACAATCTTGGAGTCATATAAGTGCAAATCAATTAATACGTTTCATTAAATTATTTTATTAATTGAATTCAAAATAAAGACACAACATTTCTACACATTAATACAGCAAGTGGTTCTGTAGATGGTTCTCTTCAGTTCTCTTTTTCTACAGGACAAATAAACTATAGGCCTTTAGGCCTTTTACTTATCAGAAAATAAAAAGACTTTAATTAAGGCGCAGCCGAACTCTTTCGGTGTCTAAAAGAGCTTTTCCCCATGTGAATCCTTTACTCATATAAAATATTTACACAAATCAAAGATGAGCGAGCAACAGACCTCCCCAGCTCCCCATTGCGCAAAGTAAGTGAATATCCGTTGACAATGATCACGCACTCTCCAGGTGGGTCCTGAGTTGTCTCTTAACCCAGGACCCAGGCAGACTCAAAACTATTATCATAAATCCCAAAAGAAGCGATTTGACTTAATACGGGCTATACTACCAGGGCCTCCACATGGATTTGGAGTAGGTGATAGTAGGTATGTTCTGGGCCTCTTGGTTCTGCGAAGGCTCACTGGCGCTCTGGTTGTGCTCGCTGTCGGTGTCGTCCAAGTCCGAGCACAGGTCCTCGATGGAGGAGGGGGCGGGAGAGAGGACCGAGGACAGGCCGCCTATACTCCTGCCTCCGGGCGATGCCAGCGCAGCGCATAGCGCCTCCCCAATCGGCCAAGTGCTGCCATTGTTACTTGAGGTATCCGATATTAAATCCATGAACATGTCCTGAAAGTGTTCCTCGTTAAGGGGCATGCACTCTAACAGATGGTTGAGGAGCTCTGCTGCAACCGTTGCATCTATCCCGGGACAGTTAGACACGAACATATGGACCTCGTGCATGCATTGGATGTAGCCAGCCGCGAATCTCTCACTGGCTTCCCGGTTCAATGATTCCGTCTCTACAAAGCAAAAAAAAAAAAAAAAAGGGGAATAAGACACGTTGAATAAAAAACACATGAACAGGTGGAGGTGGTACGCTTACAAATGTTAATCTTCATGCAAGGCCAGTCTGTCATTAATCATTATAGGCTATATTACCTTGAGTACGATTTTTCAGAATGTGCTCCACTCTCTTCACTGTCATCTCCAGAACCTCTGCGTTCTCCATCTTGGACTGAAGCTGTGAGGACAAGAAGTAGACACGGATTACGGTTCATATGTTGTATTATTCTGTAAACATTTGGGTTCAGGCTCCCGAGTCTCTGCACGGCGCAGGGGAGGGTACGGAGGAGGTGCGCCAAACTCACGTCAGTCTCAGTAAGCATAGTCCGGAGCTCCTGCAAACTCTCGTTGATACGAGCACGCCTCTTCTTCTCCACCAAAGGTTTTCTTGTCTGTAACAAAACAAGACAGGATTCCTGTGTAAATACTTTGTAACAAGAGCGCCATATAGCCAACGATTTACAATGCGCACAACATCGTAACTCCAGTTCAGACGCCCATACCTTTCTGTCTCCTTTATTCACGCCATAGTATTCATCCTCATCCAAGCAGAGTCCGTTCTTGTTGGGTCGAGCCGAGGGGGCCATGTTGTTTGGAGCCCGAGCGGTGCAGAGATAGCCGTTTTGTATTCCACTGTGCTAGTTCTCCGGTCCGCTAAGCAGAGCAGCTGGCAAACGGACCCGTTCAGAGAGAATCTATAAACTACAGGCGCAGCACCACGCGTTTATTGTGCAATCCTAGCGAGACGTGCTGTTGGCGCTGAGTAGTTGTTGTAAGTATTTATAGCGGCTCATTTGCATATGAATGCCGGATTTTGGCTGCACCAGCCAGGGGACAACAGAGCGCACACCGTGGGAGCCAATCAGCGCCCGCTCCTTTGTCTTTGACCAGCCCTGGCTGCGCCGTGCGGATCAGTAGCGGTCACAATAAATCATCTTGTGGGTTAAGTGACCGACGACGATTTTTTTTTTTTTCGTCATACGTTAGCTGTACAAAATTTTGAAACCGTTGAGATGCGCATTAAGTAGCCGACTGTTGGGGATGGGATTGTGGTCACACTGATCAAACTATTAATGGAGGGACACTGAGGGTATTGTCATGCTACACCAGGTAGTGTTCAGTTATGACATTACATGCTTGTTAACACAAACCTTGAAACGAAATATGAAATTTCATTTTTATTCTGACAAATAAACGAATGAAGTAGTTAAGGAATTAACCATATGTCAATGGTCACATTAAATTGTGCAAAATACGTATTATTTTGGTCATTGTTCTGTAGGTGTTCACTATTTAAGTTATATAGGCTACGATATGTTTCTGACAACCATTTTGTTCAAATATGACTTGAAAGATTACATACAGGACTACCTCAAAACACTCATCCTTTTGTTCTGCCCAAAACCCTTTCCATTTTACAGTGCTTTGCCGTCCAAGACTCTATGGACTTCTCTCTGCGCGGATTGGCGGATGTAACGCGATGCCTTCAGTTGGCAGCTGCTGACGGTGGCCCCTTGGCCAAAACGGAATCAGCCCGGGGAATTAAGGGCCCTTCCCCAAAGAAAACGACAGGTGTTAGCCTGCGCCTCGTTTGTTCTCGTCGTTGTTTAGTGACTCTTCTGATTTGTGTGGAATGGCACTCTCACGCACTGCAGATAGGAGATATAAGAATAGGAGGCACTGAGTTTCAAAGTTGTGTGATGCGCAGACTATAGACTAATGCCATTAATTGTATATTGTGCAATCTGAGCGAGTACACTTGTAGGCCTAAATTAAAGACAACAACAATTGAGTGATGGTTTCTCAAATTGGTCCACATCACATATTAAGATACCAAATGTAAAAGTTAGTTAAACGAGTATTTAAACACGCACGATAGGCTACATTTCTTCAGCATATATGTTTGAGACCAGATCTCAACTCTTGCCCTCGTTGCATGTGTTATGTATGTGTACAGCGTATTGTCATGCAAATTGCCCCCACAATAGAGCGTTGGTGTTCATTCCAAGTGTAGGAGATGTTATTTCTCAGGTAGGATAAACAAAATCATATCGTTTGGGATCACTTTTACACACGGTGTTTCCGCCAGGGCAATAAATAGAGTAGGCCATCTACAATCCCAAATGATAACAGAACTCCGGGGCTTTGAAGTGGAGGGATTTGGCACCTCGCCACCCCCACGCTTTGCTCCAGATCTCCCTTAATGGTCTGGACTGTGGAGAGCGCAGCTGTCTCGGCCCGCTTTTGTTCGGGAACTCGCAGAGGGGCTGCAGGCGCCCCTTCCCTCCTCCACCACTCCTACCCGCGGGCTTCATTAGATCTGTCGCCAATTATAATGGGTTTACCATTGGGAGGGAACAGACAGTGTACAATTTTTATTTTCCACAGAATTCAAGTAATGAACCATTCCCCAGTTACGGTGGCAACAATGTGGGGTTAAAAACGCGGGCATAAATAGTTTCACATTTATTTTAAGATGATGACTGACTAAAATGGTAACAAGTTCAGTGGCTTAGCATAACGTCACTGGCATATTCCCAGGGTCATTGTCCAAGTACCCTAATGTTGACCTCCTGTGGTTTCTAAACCACCTGTTAACCAAAACATACACAATCCACACCCTCATCCGCATGCAGCTTTATCATAAACATAAACGGAAGTTTACAGTGTATAGGTTGTAAATTCTATACAATTAATGTAAGCTTATGGTTATCTTATAATTTTTCTTGACGGTTTTATTTTCTACATTTGATTAGTGATGGTTGGATCACATCACAGATTCTGAATCAGTAAAGGGTAGTGAAGGTTAGGTTTAGTCAAATTCAGATTTGCCAACTCATCAAAGAGAATGACTATCCGAAAGGCAAATAATTGAAAGTATGTAAACCAGATTATTATTTCAAAATCTGTGTTATGTGATAAAATGGTTTGAAACAAGGTTTGAAATGTGAAAAAGAGACCAAGTGCACATTGCATATATACATACTTTATTGATATTGGTTAAAATACAAAAAACGAGGAAGTATAAAAGCTAAATTATGCATAGAAGCTAAGGAGCAAAGTTGAAACATATTATTCAAAAATAAATAAAAAAGTTAATACAATAAATATAAGAAAATATTAATAAGAGCCTTCTACAATGCAGGCTACAGGAAGTCAACTTCTGACTGGAAGTACTGAAAGGTCTGTATAGAATCATAGCACACCTAAAATACACTGGAACAAAACCGCCCCACACTTTAGTCTTCTGAGTAAGCATATCTATAAGATACATAACAGAGGAGGGTCTAACATGGAAATTGAGAGCACAGGCCAAAGTCCCACAACATCTTTCACCAGGGTCTCCACATCTCGAGCATGCCCAGGTGAGGGCTGTGGAGGTGGGGACTGCTGGCCAGGAACAGGGCCCTTTCCTGGGCCCCAGCGGGAGAGATAGACCCCTCTCTCTGGATCACCCTCCCAGACCGTGGGTCTCCTCGGGCAGGTGTGCCTGGGGCAGCAAGTCCCTGTCTGGATGGAGGGACATCATGCCGGGTGTTAGCCTGCAGAGTGGGCTCTTCTGTGGATCTGGGCAGGGACTTGAGCAGGTGGTTGAGCAGACGTGAACCCAGGGTTTTGTCCATCCACTCACAAGTGAGCAGCATGTTATGGACCTCGTGCATACACTGGATGTAGCCTGTGCTGTACTTCTGTTGGGCCTCCAGGCCTAGAGTTGGATCTGGTGTGGGATGGGCATGCATGGAGATAGTCAATTAAACATGTAATAGCGCCTCTTTGTGGAGGCATTTAGGAACTGCAAGTAAATATTGGAAGTTTGACATTGTCATTTCACAAGCCAATATTAACAAGTTATTTTTGTTATTGTCATTTATACTTGTTGACATTACATTCTGCAGACTATACGTGGACAGTATCCTAAAAGCCTACTATTTACAGTTGTAAGAACAATAATATGCATCAGTTTGGCCAATAAACAGATATTGTGATTTGTTTGAAAACTTACCACATAATGTGTTGCTCTGAATATTCTGCAGATGCTTCACTGTCATCTCAAGAATGTCGGCCTTTTCAAGTTTCGATTGCTGATGAGGAAAACTGAAGTTAGACTACAATCTGCGAATACTGATCGGCTAAAGAGCTACAAAATTCTATGAAAATTGTAGGCTTTATAATATACTCACGTCAAGTCTGAAAGCTCCGACAACAGTTTCTTTAAGTTGGTCCAAACAATTATTTATCCTTTCCCGTCGTTTCCTCTCAATGAGTGGCTTTCTCAGCTAAAGATGAAATGAATGAAAATGTACTCGGTTAATGTGATTAAGTGAATATACTGCATGCCTAGTTACAAACTAAGGCACAGACTCACAACACTTAAGATGAAGCCTACATCCTATATCCGATTAAAGACACCTGTTGATGTAATCCAAGGAAAGTAGTCAACTACCTTTCTCTCTTCCTTGGCATTTGAGTGTTTCCCCACGGTATGCGCCATGGCAGAAGCGGTCATGTCTCCTCTACTGCGCGCTGGTTGTGTGAGAATGGTTTGCCTGTCAGAATCTTAGATCCTCTTTGGGGCAATCCGCGCGGAGCACCCCTCCTATTTATAGGACAGAATTAGCATGTGAATGCTCAAGCTCTTTGGCTGAGGTATTTTCCCACACACGGGGTCGCTCCCAGCGGCCCGCTCCCATCAGTCAAGACTGACAGGTCACTGCCTCTATTCAATAGCCGGGCTACCCGCCCTGAAGAAAAAAAACACACAAGCGACAGATGTCCAGCCTGAAACCATGCACCCCCACAAAATCCTCCCGTTTCCTCTCCCTCACTCGCTTCTCATAGGGCATCACGTGACGCAAAGCGCGCGGGTTCCCCCAGGATTGTCATTCCCAGGGACGAACAAGAGTGTGCAATTACCGTCGATACACCGGGGACCATTCTGCTATTCACGTAAATGAACTTGAGCAGCATTACCTGGAAAAAGGCGAAACCAATCCCCTGAAATTTCACCAAATAGGCTAGACCAATACCCATGGCCCTTCGGCTATTGATGTTTGTTTTTTTTACTTTGCAAGTGTAGCTATACAACCACAACTTGGTCAACCTCACCCACTTATAAACATTTAAATTAAATTAAAAAGTGTTTTGGCATACATCTTGTAGAGAGATATAGCCTCGATTTTGAATGCGTGCAGGGCATTTCAGTTAAGATACAAGTAGGCTATTAACTTTACACCAATCATTTATACATTAACATTGCTGGGGAGGCAGGGTTATTGTCATGACATTCCAAACTCATTCCGATGCTGCATTTAAAATGTGTCAACATTGTTGATTTGACAAACATACATGGTAGCGGCTTGTGCTTGTTGATTATCACAAATAAAACTCACGAGAAAAAAATATGATGGACAAAATGTCACATCGTCATAAAAGCAAGCAAGCAAGCAACAAGTGTTAAAATGCTCAACATCTGGACAAATGTTACGTGCACCGAGGAAGAAAGAGCAGATGCCACCAAAGTGACCAGGGACAGATGTCCGGGCGTGCTGGGTCCTTGTTGAATTTGAAGGAGGGGTGGTGGGGGGGGTCTGTTTGACTTGAGCCACGCGACTGCCAGGCGAATGTCCGAACGTGGGAAACTTAGTCTAACAATGGGCTGTATTCAGGCAAACTTAATCACTGTGAAGACGGTAACCCCGTGGTTGAGTTGACAGTCCAGTTGGGGGAGGATGGTCTTTCTGATAAAGGTGGCCGAGGGGCAGTTATGGCAGGTGCGACCACTGACCGCTCGGTAGGTGTGGCCCACACAACGCTGTATGTTAAATTGTGCTGTATGTTGCTGCCTTTATTGTTTATTCATACCCAATAAAGTTTGGTTTAGCAGGTTGTGTGCATTAATCTGAATTCAACAGTTGTCATAGGCTACAGTTAACACTTGTACATTTTGCACGTCACATATTTAATCAATAATTAAAAACATATTCTAAATATTTACATTGGATCTTTTTAAAACAAGAGTATGCCTGTGCAGGGATTAGTCGAGCATGTGCCTGGACCATGAGTCCACTTTCTAAAACTCTCATTCAGTATTGCGTCTCTCTCTCTCTCTCTCTCTCTCTCTCCTCTCTCTCTCTCTCTCTCTCTCTCTCTCTCTCTCTCTCTCTCTCTCTCTCTCTCTCTCTCTCTCCTCTCTCTCTCTCTCTCTCTCTCTCTCTCTCTCTCTCTCTCTCTCTCTCTCTCTCTCTCTCTCTCTCTCTCTCTCTCTCTCTCTCTCTCTCTCTCTCTCTCTCTCTCTCTCTCTCTCTCTCTCTCTCTCAAGCAGCTGGTGTAAAGCTGATAAAAGCAATTCCAGACGGAAGGGTTTTTGTGTTGGTGCTCCAGGAAACATTGACAAGATTTGGGGAGGAGTTGACTGTACAATGCGCAATGGGACATCTGGACACGCGACCCACGTGCAGTCAGCCTCCTGTCGTTTGTCTGTAGCAAGTGGGCCACACACATGCTTGATCGGTGGAGGACAAAAAATAGAGACCTACAGTTTAGCTTGTTGCTTCAATTATATACGCCTGTATTACAGACACCGTGTAAAAAATCGGCAATCTGGTTTGTCTGTAGGCATTAAAGAAACAATTAATTGTTGTCAAAGTGCTTGAGACTTACTTTTCATTTTAAACCTGGATTTGCATTTTAATGATATTGGGTAAGATGACAAAGATAAATCGTCTTGGCTGCTAAACTGTTGGGGCGAAAGTGGAAAAACTCAGACGTTAAAGCTAAACAAGTAAAGAGGGTGACTCTTTCATTCCATTCTGTTTTACCATCTGGCCACGCGTCACCCTATAGTCCACAAAAGGCGTGGGAATGACAATGGCACAATGGTTGCCCGCATTCCCAGACCCAAGCCTTGCTTGCGTCTTGGTCATTAATTAAGAAAAAATAAATGAGTCGCTTTGTGTCGTGTTGGACATTGGTGTTTGACATAAGTCTGTATCTAATGTTTGCAGCACCTAAAGAACGCTCTAACAACGTTTTCCCAATTGAAAGCACTTTCAAGTTTTCCCAATGCACTAGGTCATCTTATAAAACAAATTCTGACATTGTCTGAGCTACTTTACATGAGATGTGTTAATAAACAACTCTTAGAGGGCTTCATAACACAACAAGTTTGACCCCTTTTTTATTGCATTGTAGATTTAATTGTAAATCGCTACATTAACTTATCCTTGAATATGTGTCTATAAATTGATTTGGGTCCACCTGTGTCAAAATGAATTGATTGGACAAAGTTTACAAAGACACACCTGTGTACATATGGTTCCACAAATAATCCATGATACAATTATTCATAGATTAAAGCCATTTCTTAAGCTTTGAGTGTCCCAGTGGCCTCAATAATTTGTTAAATGGAAGAAGTTTGTTACCACCAGGACTCTATCTACTAGGCCGTCCGTCTAAACTGAGAAACAGGGCAAGAAGGACCTTATCAGGTATAAAAAGTAAAAAACCTAACTTAATATCACAAGTAATGGATCCTGCATGCAGGGTGAGGTGTAACACACACACACACACACATGCATGCAGGGTGAAAGGTAACACACACACACATGCATGCAGGGTGAGGTGTAACACACACACACACATGCATGCAGGGTGAGGTGTAACACACACACACATGCATGCAGGGTGAGGTGTAACACACACACACAAGCATGCAGGGTGAAAGGTAACACACACACACATGCATGCAGGGTGAGGTGTAACACACACACACATGCATGCAGGGTGAAAGGTAACACACACACACATGCATGCAGGGTGAGGTGTAACACACACACACATGCATGCAGGGTGAAAGGTAACACACACACATGCATGCAGGGTGAGGTGTAACACACACACACATGCATGCAGGGTGAGCTGTAACACACACACACATGCATGCAGGGTGAGCTGTAACACACACACACATGCATGCAGGGTGAGGTGTAACACACACACACACATGCTAAAGCGTCCACCAGATAAATAAGCCTTTTCCTGTTTCCCATCATGCTGACCTGAGAGCCTTCTGTTCTGCAGGTTGTTTTAAAAACATATATAATTGGGGTTCTTTGCAGAAAAGTCTATGTGAGTACAGGGAGAACCTGCACACTCCACACAAAGGCCTGGGAGATGGCCCACCCAAGCACCACACAGTACAAGACCCCATGTGGGAATCAAAACCAGGACCTTCTTGCTGTGAGGCAGAAGTTCAAGGCAATACAACACCAGGCCACAAAAGGAGGTGACCAAGAATCCAGAGGTCTTTCTGAGAGATGACGTCCTCAGCAGAGATGGGGGAACCTGCCGGAAGGACAACCATTTCAGCTGCACTCTGTCAATCAGGCCTCAATGGGAGAATGGCTAAACAGAGCCACTCTTGAGTAAAAGGCACATGATGGCCCACTTGGAGTTAGCCAAACAACAATTAAAGGACTCTTGAGAGCATGAGGAAAGAGATTTTCTGGAATAACAGGACAAAAATTTAACTCTTTGGGCAGAACGTCGAGCTCTAGTTCTGTCAAACACCAAGCACTGCTCATCGCCTGCTAATAACATTTCTATGGTGAAGCTTGGTGGTGGCAGCATTGCTGCTAAGTGGCAGGGGCAGGGAAACTGGTCAGAATTGAGCGACCTCAAACTGGGGCACCAGCTCAGGACAACAATGACCCAAAGCACACAACCAAGACCTTGGCTTAGGGAAAAGTCTCTGGCTGCTCTTGAGTGGCCCAGCCAGAGCCTGGACTTTATCCCCATAGAACATCTGTGGAGAGACCTGAAGATGGCAGTTCACAGCAGCTCCATTCTGCCAGGAAGAATGGGTTAAACTGCCCTCACCCAGGTACGCAAAGCTTGTACAGATGTACCCAAGAGGATTCACTGATTTGGGGGGGGGGGGGGGGGGGGGGGGGGAGTCCATTTAAAATTGTATTTACGACACAATACTTTTTGAAGCCATTATGAACTCCTGCTGTATTCAATTTAATGATTTAGTCTAGTAACAATCAATTAGGTAGCCTATAGGCAAGAGAAGCGTTCTACATTCTACATGTTTTAAGTAAGTTGTACAACTACCATCAGCACATATTATAATTGTTACTTTTATAGTTGTTGACTTATTATAAATGTAATTATAGACTATATAAAGACTAAAGACTATGAAAGTAGCTGTGTTGAAAACTATTTGTTTGATGCCATCCTAAAAGTATTTTGGGTAATTTTAGTTTGATGAGTATTTTTAAGTTAATGACTAGGGTCCTTTAGATGAAATGTGTTAGATAGACAAAACCAATAAATATGTTTCGGGTTAATCAAAAATGGGTATTCATGTTTAGGTTATACAGTACAGCAGAAAATGAAGGATCAGAAGTGCAGGCCTATACTTTTGTTGAACATGAGCGCCACCAAATGGACACACATAGAACCAGTCACATGGCTTCCCAAATGTTCCCTCCCTGTCGCAAATGACGGGGGCAATAGACCAAGCAGAAAAGGGCCAAATAAAAGTAGGCCTACTTTGAGGTGCCTATATTTTCAAAAGCTTTAACCCAGGATTATGTTCACATGGTTGCTTAAAATATATGCAATGTTTTGATATTGTCATGTCGTTTCAATCAGTGTCATAATCTAGACTACAGTAACTAAATAGGCTACATACAGACCAATTTGGTATACACGACAGTTAATGGCAAGAGGCAGGCTACAAACGACATATTTGTGGGCATTAAATGTTTGACCACAAAACACACCCTTGTCTCAGACTGAAAACAAGCCGTCTCTTTGACGCCCCCGCCAAGGTCTAATAACAGAGTGCAGTTGGCTACTTTACAACCCGTAATAACCTTGCTGCAACTATTGAGTGTTGGCACTGAGCCAACGTGCCTCCTCATTAGAGAGAATTGGAGCCTGGGGATCAACAACATAGACCCGTTTTGTCAGCCTCACATTAAAACCAGTTTGACGGGGAAAGGTGCGTGGGAAGTGCTTTGTTCTCTCACATTTACCCTTCAGAGCAGCAAGGTAAAGCTAAACTACACCCGCAGAACAAAAAAAAAGGTGATTTTATACTGCCCAAAACTCAGCATGGCGTTTACGTTAGTGCTTAGCACGTTTGTAGGCTGTGTTTTTATCGCTATGGGCCATTTAGAAAATTCTCGGTTGGCGTCCGTCGATTTTAGTTCGTCTGTTCGCTCGGTGTGCAAACCAATTCCCAACACACTCTCTCTTTGCCACGGCGTCGGTTACCGGGAGATGCGTTTGCCAAACCTGCTTGGCCATGATTCGTTCAAAGAAGCTCAGCAGCAGTCTGCAGCGTGGCTGCCTCTGGTGTCCAAACTCTGTCACCGGGACACAAAGAAGTTCCTCTGTTCTCTCTTTGCGCCAGTATGCTTACCTGAGCTCACCGGTCCGGTGAGTCCGTGCCGAGGACTGTGTGAAGCTGTACGGGACGGCTGCGTTCCTGTCATGAAGGCGTTCGGGTTCCCATGGCCCGACATGTTTAACTGCAGCCGCTTCCCGCACGGGACTGAACTATGCATTCCCGTCACCGGAGAACCAAATGCCAGAGACGTACGACAAAAGAACAAGGAGGATGCTCTGAAAGGTAAGTATTTTTTAGTAGTTGTCGCATGTAGACTTCTGCTACACAGTTGTGTTTACATAAAACCAAAACTCCGTTTTGTGTCTTCAGGAGCAGTGATCTGTGACGTGTGCAGCCTGGCCTCTGAGGGAGATATGGACATTCAGAACAACTTCTGCAAAAGCTCATATGGTGAGAAAAGGAGTAGATGTATTATACAGGGGTTACACTATGGACCCTATCTGCCTTCCCAGAGTGGACCAGTGATGGCAAGCTATTGAAAACAAGTCTGTGTTCTTAATGTTGGTTCCCTTTTCCTGTTTATCGCCCTGCAGCCTTCAAGCTGCGTCTGGGCAGTGTGTCTGTGGTGGGAGGGGACCGCCGGGTGGTCCCACTGGGCCGGAGCCGTATCCTGAGGTGGGGGGGTGGAGGAGCGGAGAGGGCGGAGGGGGTCGGGGGGGCCATGGCCCACAGCGCCCTCTGGCTGTTGGAGGGGGGCATGTGCGCCTGCCCTGGCCTGGATGACCCAGAAGGCTCCCAGAGGGACGGAGAGGAAGGGGCCCATGGTGGCGAGGGGAAGGCCTGGTGGTTCCTGGGCCTCGCGGAGGCTCAGGAAGGGAGGCTGGTCCTTTCAAGGCTGGTGAGGTGGACCAAGGGGGACAAAGAGCTGAAAAGGTTCATCAGAAGTACCCTAAAACAGCCCTGCTGAGGAGGGAACAATCAACCCCCCCCCCCCCCGCCTCCCTCACTCCCCATCCACGACACAGCAGACTACCAGATCCAGGTCATTACTCTACTGGACATACAAGCCATAAAGACATTCAAGTTGAAGAGAAGCTCTCACCTTTCAGATGAATGAACAGTTGTGGGAAGGGGCTGCTGTGAACCAGGGCTTGGTATGGAACCCCCAGCCATCCACACAGCTGTGGTGCTGAACAAGAACACATGGGGAGGGGTTAGAATAAAAGGCACAGTACTGGGCCTAGGAGCAGCTTCTGGAACCTGGTTTTGTTCAGACCTTGTTGGATTGACATGTCAAATATCATTTCTACAGCATTAGTTCAACAAAGCAACATTTTCACTGTATGTATTTATATTAGGAGCTCAAACATAGCCTCTCAGAGCATAGTAGGTCAATGTTATCAGATGGTGTTGATGTCATTAACTAATGTCCAATACATTTTCATAAAATGAGCCATAAATACTGCAGTCATTGGAGTTCTCGATCTTTCTGTTGTTTTTGTGGGACAAGGCAACCTGACTCCACACACACCTCACACCTGGCGCTGTTACCTGAACCCCAACCCTTCTATGAGCATCTCTCTCTCCACCCTATTTACGTACTCTCCTTCTTATTCTCTTCTTATGGCTATGATTTTAACCATCCATTTCTCTTCCCTGGCCGTGTGTGTGTGTTTGAGAGGAGTGATGCGGCAGAGATAGGCAAGTCCCTGCAGCGAGATCATGCCCCGTTTGTGACTAAGCATGGAAGCCGCGGGTAATAATGAATAATTGAAGTCTCAAGCTCTATTACCTTGTCTCCTTCCCACACAAATACAGTCAGACGAGCTCGTTGGACATCGTCTTCTCAGTCACTCTGCTTACGCCAAACAAGTGGTTTTTAAAACAGGTGAGTTTCGTACTGTTCTGCGTTTGAAAGAAAACAAAAGCTATGCTAGTGGATTTTGAGCTTCAATGTTGAACTTGACTTACATTTCACATACAGTGGGAAGATTGTAGTATATCCGCGTAGAATAAAACCTTTTCAGTGAACGTAATAATCATACTGTGATGCGTTATGATGCTGAAGTTATAGTCTACATTACTTGCGTTCGACGTGTGAGGTACGCTTTGCTTTTCGCAGCTTAGGATGGTGTCCCCTGCCATAGCGCTAGCTCTCCTTCCCCTCCTTCTGACGTTCATCATCCGGTACCGGTACTACTTTGTACTGTTCTACCGGGCGGTACTGGTGAGAGTGTGGTACGACTGCCGGACGGGGCTGAGCAGGGAGGAAAGGGCCTTCCAGTTCATTCTGACGCATGCCACCCCTGGTGATCCAGACAGCATCCTGGACACCTTTGACTTCTGGTGCAGCAAGGTCGAGTTCATCAGTAATATTGGGCCTAAGAAAGGTGAGCACACCATGGAAATGTCTTTGGCCTCGGTCGCACTACAGTCGGCGGGTTCGGCCTCTCTGAAACTGTGGTCCATGTTTTCTTGGTGCTCTGCCTAGGAAAATACAAAAGTAGCAGATTGAAATCTAATGTCACAAGTTCATAGACCAGGAGTCACTAAGTGGTCCAGGTAGATATGGGCTACGTTTACACTTCATGGTAGATAGCAGATGGGTATTAGGTGTGTGGTATTAAGATTAGTAGGAGGGAGTTGAGATGCAGTATCTTCTTTCCTAACCTTACAACATGTAATTTACCCCATAAAGAAATACCTTTATGGAAAGTGAGCCACTCAACCAGCTGATGGCGCCAGTCTGCTCTAAGAATCATTGCCAAACTTCTTTTGACCAAACTGGAACTTTTTCACATCTGTATGTATGTGTGTGTGGGGGTGGCTGTGTGTGTGTATAGGTAAGATCCTGGACCGCCTCCTGTCTGAGCAGTGCCCCCTGACTGTGTTGGAGCTGGGGGCCCACTGCGGGTACAGCACGGTGCGCATCGCCCGGGCACTGCCACTGGGCGCCAGGCTCTACAGCGTGGAGATGGACCAGAGGAACGCCACCATCGCTGAGAAGATCATCCGTCTGGCCGGCTTTGACGATGACACGGTGAAAGGGGATGGGGTTATTAAGAGCACCTGTTCGTCATATCAGAATAAGCTACTACCAATGACCTACTATCCATCTGTGGGTCACGTATATGTCATGTGTCCATCTGCCCGTGTGCGTGTGGCAGGTTGAGTTGATCGTAAATCCGTCCGACGAGGTCATCCCTAAGCTGCGGTCAGAGTATGGACTGGAGCGGCTGGATTTTGTGTTTATGGACCACTGGAAGAAGTGCTATCGCCCTGACCTGCAGGTGATACGACAGACTTACAACCTCACCATCCTGTAGAATTGTATAATACCACAGATCTCCCTTATGACATAAGATACATGACTTCACCATTTTCAAGTGCTTATGACCTCACCCATAACATATTGTAGTTCTAACGTCATCCATAAGACATTCTAGTACTCTGAGCCTCACCTCCCTGTGTCTCTAGGCCCTGGAGGGCTCTGGCCTCCTGGGGAAGGGCTCCATGATCCTGGCTGACAACGTGCTGTTCCCTGGAGCTCCGAACTTCCTCAGGCATGTCCGTGGGTGCGGCCTGTACGAGTGGAGGATCCACAGGGCCTCTCTGGAGTACATCAAAGGCATCAGGGATGGCATGGCCGAGTTGGTATACCAGGGAGTCAAGTAGACACACAGGTTTTATAGAAGACAGAGCTAAACACGTGAGCACACAGCTGTACAGTAGAACTGAAACACACCGGCATTAGATGTGTTCCGGTCACTGCTACGTTTGTTACTAATGTTCCCTCCCCACTCAAACTCTGGGTTAATATGGTTGTATTGTCCCCTGGTGGTGACCACAATTACACATTTTATGAGAATAAGAATGTTTTATTAAAAAAATTCTGTGGATGCATGGACGTTTCCTAATTATATACATGAACAACATCATACATTCCGTTTTATTATTTACACAATACACTTCAAAGAATAACCTCTCGTAAACTGTTAGAGCACACGAAGTCGCCAGTGTGTTTTTGTGCATGGTGGACATGTTCAGCCAGGAGTGGAACACGTTGACCAATAGGACTTGAAGCAAAGTGCAGCCCTGGAGCTTTGTTCCTCTTCACCTTTCAGCCCGTTCAGCTGTGGCACATGACTGCAGACAGACAAGAGGTCCAAGTTCACACACTGACGCCACACTGTTTTAATACTGAGAGCACGCGTCCTTGGGACAGAGGAAGGATGGGAGGGTGTGGGTGGGTGTACAGTAGATAGTATTCGGGTCCGTAGTCACAGCACGTCTTGTGACCTGCACAAAAGGACAAAATAGGGTGGAGGAGGAACTCAAAAGGCAAAACGGTGTGAACAGTTTTCATTGCAGTTTCACACACACTTCACTCGTGCAGTAAAAACTGGCACCCCTCCTTGCAGCGTCACCAGTTTTAGAAGGTGTGACAGTGAGATCAGCAGACTGTTCCGGCAGAGTCAAAAGAGATGGGACCAAGGCTAATCTAAATCATCCATTGGTCCTGGTCTTGGATTGCTCCCTCCATATCCACCTGATACAAACAGAGAGATATCATTAGTTTCCTGGTGGAAAAAAAATTAAACCCCACAGTAACACTAGTATAATATACCTAAACCCCGCAGTAACGCTAGTAAAATATACCCAAACCTTACAGTAACACTAGTATAATATACCTAAACCCCACAGTGTAACACTAGTATAATATACACAAACCTTACAGTAACACTAGTATAATATACCTAAACCTTACAGTAACACTAGTATAATATACCTAAACCCCACAGTGTAACACTAGTATAATATACCCAAACCTTACAGTAACACTAGTATAATATACCTAACCCTTACAGTAACACTAGTATAATATACCCAAACCTTACAGTAACACTAGTATAATATACCTAACCCTTACAGTAACACTAGTATAATATACCTAAACCCCAGTGTGGGGGAGTCCCAGTAGCATGGACCATGTAGGCTGAGGCCTTACCGCAGCGGCCTGGGTTCAAATCCAGCCATGGCCCTTTGCTGCATGTCTTCCCCTCTCTCTCTCTCTCTCTCTCTCTCTCCCTTTCCTGTCACACTTCACTTACAAACTGTCCAATAAAGCATGAAAAATGCCCCTCCTCAAATATATATTTATATATATATATATAATACAAACCCCACTGTGTAACACCAGTCTGCTAAACCCCACAGTGTAACACCAGTGTGACAGTAACATCTTGCCTCATTGATCTCTCCATCATCAGGTGATTCGTTGTAGTCGTTCATCTCGTCCATGTCCTGCATGTCTTCTTCATCCTCCGAGTCCTCCTCGCTGTCCTCCTCGTCTTCATCATCCTCCTCTTCCTCTTCGTCAAACGTTGGCTACATGGAAACACATGAGACCAGGGAGGACCCAGTAAACATCTCAATACTGACATCAGCTTCCTAGGACGCAACGGTCCCATTTATTTGTTCATTGCTCATTTTAAGAATCCTAAAAATAAGGTCTGCATAAATTGATGATGTCCCCCCACCAACCCAACTGAAGGAGATAACTGAAACATGACGTGTATAGTCCTAGGTATTTAGTACCTGGAAGAAAGCTTACTAGGTAGTGTATGATTCCAACACCTAATCATGAAGCTCCCTTTTGATAGACCCCTCTGCAATGTAACATGCCACTATTTACCTTTATTAGGGGAAATAGCGCTCTATAGAACAGAGGTCTTCAACCCTGGTCCTCAGGGACCCCTGCCATGTATGTTTTAGATGTTTCCCTGCTCCGACACACCTGATTCAAATGAATGCTCATTATCAGGCTTAGATAAAGAGCCATTCATTTGAATCAGGGGTGTTGGCGCAGGGAAACGTTGAAAACATGTAGGGCAGGGGGTCCCTGAGGACCAGGGTTGAACACCTCTACTGTAGAACTTTCTACAATGCCAGACCTCCTGGTTCCCCACAAGGAACATGTGAAGAAGCATCACATGTCAAAAGATGTCAACATTGTGGAAGTGCATAGGATACTTCAATGGAATTCTATCTCCTTTTGCCAATGCAACAGGAAAGGAGTTAGAGGTAGAACACAAATTATGTCTGGCACTCTCTTCTTCACATCTGCCTCGGCCTCCACTTCACCTGCTCTGGTACTCAACCCTTTCACTTTACCTTCTGAGCCTTTTCCTGTGTGAAAAGGAGTGAACCTGCTTTAGGCTGAGGGATGGGTGAGTTCGGAGAAAGAATACTACACATCACAACCAAATGGACCGTAGCTGCACTGGAAAGGCTTGGCCAGCTGTACAATTTATGAAAATTGAGCTTTTTTTAAGAAGGTTGGATTACCTCAAAAATTGGTTTTCCAATTGGCATCAAGTTGTTGTCCTTCTCAGCTATGCTCTGCAACTAAGAAAAAAAAAAACACAAGTTATGACCATAAGGAATTGATCAACTGCAATATCCATAGTCTTACTGGTAGGGTTAGGGTTAGGTAGCTGGTAGGGTTAGGGTTAGGTAGCTGGTAGGTAGCTACCCAGGTCTGATGCTGCTGCTCTTGTTGATGTAACTCGGTCTCGTCGACGCACGGACGATCCAGGTTAAACCATAGTGACTCCGTCATTCGAGGAAACAGTGATGGGAAAAGGGTCGACATCTGTGTGTCATGCAAACATAGCATAAGAGAACACACGGATGATTGCCAACATAACGAAAAAAAGAGTGCAAACTTTAACTAGGCTACATTGTCAACTACTAAATTTCGGTAATGTTAGTTGGCCGAATTGTTACGCACTGACAGGATAGGTGGTTATCTTGAGCTAGCTTGCTAACAGTGCTAGTCTGCTGTACTAGTATGTCGAGATCAATGTTTAGTTTTCACCCCAACATGGTTTCTGACTTAACAATTTGTAACCTACCCTTAGGCACCAACAATCGTTGTCCAGAGAAGTAACCAGCTTAGGTGGTTAGTCGATAAATAAAGTAAAAACTCAAAACAAATTCAAAATCCTACTTCCGCTTTCACCGGCAACATGTGCTCACTCGTTACACAGCCGTCTTGTTTCTTTTACATATAAACAGTTCCCATACAGTGTGTAATTGTAAAGGGGGTTTGGTTTCCTATGCTCCGAGAACATATGTTGTGCTTATTTTGAATACTTTTGAAGATTACTATTTTAAATGTCTTCTGTCAGTTTGGTTTGTGATTTATAAAAAAACAACGGACGTGTGCAGTTGGCTACGACTTTAAACCAAGCCCAACATTTATATTGCCTTCATGGTGTGCTGGCTCTTGGTCTTTTTTCTGCTTATTCACAGTAAAGTTGCAGATCATGTGAGCCTGGGTTGAATGCATTCCGTTTCATGTAGGTATCCCTATACAGGGAAACCTTGACCTCTGAGTCAGCTAACATAAAATCTTCAGGAGATTACACAAAAATAAACTGCCTTTCAGTAAACGTGTATTAAAGATATAATGAGTACTTCATGGACACACACAAGCACACACACACACACACACACACACACAAGAAGCAGACTTTGCTCAGTAGAGAACTTTCTCGAATGACAGTGGGAGTCATTCACATACCAGAAGACAAGTGGGATACAAGAACTCCTCTCACACACCAGTCCACACGGGGTCACAGACACATTGGCGAGTTTCCAGAAGATTGAAGAAGTTCTGTGAACATAGGGTTGGGACTTTTGTGTGAAGGTGAATCCAACCACTAACTTTTATTTCTAATGAGTAATTTTGCTCTCTCACACTCTGAATTTATTGTTAGCAAATGACAATGACATCTTATTCGAATTACATTATTCTGTAATCTGTAGATAAAAATATTAACATGTTAGCCATTCAAATGTACAGTTATATACTTTTCATGTAATTGTAGGTTACATGTGTTGTGTTACTTTCTGTATGTTTGCAAATCAGTATTTAATGTCAGGACAGATACGTACAAGTGCCTCTATATCTGAACAGTGTCTCTTTTATATTGTACATTTTTCTGAGATGTGGTTCCGTATGTTTATCTTCTTTGTTTTAAACTAATTAAGTTATTATGTTTGGCTATCTATGTGACCTTGGACTTGGACAATTTGGTGCAGGACATAGTAGATATGAGTTTGGAGTTGGTAACTGTGTTGTAACCTTCCGTCAAAGGGATGTGGTGTGTGTGGATGTTGCTGCTGGCCCTGGTCAGTGAGACTCGGGCTCTAGACCAGCTCAATATGTGCATGGATGCCAAGCACCACAAGATAGAGCCAGGACCAGAGGGGAAGCTCTACCAGCAGGTACTGACAACACAACTCTATTTGCGTGCGTGTGCTTGCATGTCTCTATTAAACAACCAGTCTGTCTTTCTCCATCTTGGGCTCTCTGACACAACCTCTGTCTGTCCAGTGTGCCCCCTGGCGTGACAATGCATGCTGTACAGCTAACACCAGCGAACAGGCGCATGCGGATGACTCTTACCTGTACAACTTCAACTGGAACCACTGCGGCATTATGTCCTCCCAGTGCAAGAAACACTTCACACAGGATACCTGCTTCTATGAGTGTTCACCTCATCTAGGGCCCTGGATTCAGAAGGTAGTGTGTGTGTGTGTTTGTGTGCGTGTGCATATGTATGTGTTTTAGGACCAAAAGCATAAAGACAGCATAAGGACAGTTAGGTCGAGCTCGTATCTGTCCCTATAACACTACATGTTCAAGTTGAAGTTGAGTTTATTTCCCCAAAACATTTGGACATGTGTGTATGTATGTTAGAATGTGACGTATGTGTGTGCAGGTGGACCAATCGTGGCGGAAGGAGCGGATCTTAAACGTTCCTCTGTGTAAAGAAGATTGCGAAGGCTGGTGGAACGACTGCAAGAATGATATGACCTGCAAGGAGGACTGGCACTACGGCTGGGACTGGACCACAGGTCACAGAAACGCTCTCAACACTAGGAACTTTGTCACATTGGAATTGTATTTTCTTATCGTGGAATCTTTGCCACACTAAGAATCTCACACTTTCTCTCCTCTCTCCCAGGTCGTAATGTCTGTCCCAAGGGTTCCATGTGTCGGAAGTGGACCGATGTGTTCCCCACACCTAAGTCCATGTGTGAGGGCATCTGGTCCAAATCCTACCTCTACACCACTTTATCGAAAACCTCGGGGCACTGCATGCAGCTCTGGTTCACTGGCGAAAACCCCAACAAGAAGGTGGCGGAATACTACCTGAACCATGCCACCTGGCAACGCCTTCCTCTGTCAACTCTCCTTTCCCTGGCCTCCTTGTCTGTAGGCATAGTGCTCCTCTAAATAAAAAGTGCCACTTCCCTTTACTCCAACTTCTCCCTCCTTCCTCCTGTAATCTGCCATTCGCCTCCATTACCTCTCCTCTCTGCCAAGGCCTACCGCCACACAGCCACAAGGATCTCAGATTCCCCCTGCAGGATAAGAGGGACGTTTGAATGCCCCACACAGCATCACGTGACCATGCTGAGGTTTCGTCTGCTCCAATGTTCAGTAATTATGGGGTTCTGTACGAGTGCGTGTGTGCCACGTCTGTTCATTTTTATACTCCCTTTGAAGACAAAGATGCTTTTTTAATTATTGGCAGCAGAGTGAGGTCATCGAATAAGTAGTAATAAATAAGGGTGTGGCCACGGGCACCTGAGGTGTGGTTACTGTCACTATGGTTGACTGTTGCTACACACACATCCTTTTGCATATGTAAGATATATCTTTATTTTGGATACATTATTTACACACACAAGCACATGCACACTCAGTCTGATGACATAACCAGGAATTTCAGAAAGATGGCAGTAGTCCACATGTCTATAAATACCCAGTTCCTTTTGACAGCTCCACCTTCTTCACGAACTGTGTATGACTTTGTGTTTAGGTGTGGGTGTATGCGCGCAAAACACACATAATACTGCAAGAGTTACTTACAAACATATTTACAAAATAGGCTACAATGTACTTGTTATTGTTTTCCTGCAGTCTGTCACTATAGCCCCTAGGTGGACCCCTCCAACTTTGAGCCGTTCAAGTCCATGGTGTTGAATAGATATTCTTTCAGAAGGTTCTGATATTGTTTTATATGGTTCCATATAGGACTATCACTTTAACTGTTTTTTGGGAACTGGTAACTGGAGATATTCAGATATTCCGAAATGGACGGAAACTGTCTTGAATCCAGTAAACGCAAAACAGGAACTTTTTGACTGAAGTGCTGTAGGGAATACGCTCTTCTCTCAACTGAACATCTACAGTAGGCTACTACTCTGCTTATGGGCCTGGTCGTGTTTCAACAACAGGATGTCAATGCTACAACTGGGGTCAGGTTGTGAGAATCCTACAAAATAGCTGATCACGATTCGGTTTTATTGTGGAGTAGCCTAGGCGAAATTGTGGCTCGCGACATTCCCTGCTGTTGTTGTGTTTTAATGCAGTTAAAAGGAAGTAAAAAGCAGTGGTCTGGAGCTTGGTAGCGTGCTCCATCTCCCTCTATCCCCCCACTCCCTCCAGCGCTCTCAGGATTTACATACGCTGATTTCCGTGGGAAGCGCGAGCAGCAGATCCTCCATGGCAGACTTTCAGGAACTGAGGAAACAACGACAAACGAAGTTTTGACCTTGCATTTTCCCCCGCACACTGCCCACTAGTACGGAATCCTTATAACCGGGTATCGAAATCACGAGTTATTGGGTTGGTTGCGCAGTTTTAGACTCGGGAAACCGAGTTATCTGAGTTGTGGGGCTGTGGCTATGGCCGGCGGTGGTGGGGTGTCGCCGCTGGGGCTTGCGCCTCCGTTATGGTATCACCGGGACCTGAGTCGCGCGGCTGCCGAGGAGCTTCTGGCCCGGGCGGGAAGGGACGGAAGTTTTCTGGTCCGGGATAGCGAAAGTGTGAACGGTGCTTACGCTTTGTGTGTGCTGTAAGTAGTTTACGAATCTATGTTGATACAATTTGCCATTTTGACGTAGCCTAAAAGTGTTCTCGTTCACTCTTTCACATGTCGGTCAAATGCGTTTCTTTTAGATGTTTATTTGTTCAGTGTTTACTACATTTAACTATCCAACACCGTTCGGTAACACCGATGATACATGGGATAGGATTTTACTTGTTTGTATTCATGTTTTAGATGACCACAAATGCAGACTGGCAACCTCTTACCAGGCCCGCCTGTCCAACTCACCAACATTGAGGGGAAGAGTTCAGTGTGAAACTGTCCGTCTTCGGTGGTGGCCTACTACTTTGTATAATGATTATACTGACTCATGATGTGAAATCCAACTGTCAACAGTACTGAAATAGATCATTTTTAGCCTCTATTGTGAATGTAACGCTGTAAACATATGCCCCAGGCTGCATAAAACACTTGGTAAGCCAGAAATAATACAGCCGTTGACAACTCATTGATCCCACATGTGTTCATAGTTTACCCCCAGAAGAGAAATGTGTGTGGACATGTGTGTGATTCATGGACAGTTTGACCCAGTAAAGACTGGTAAATGTAAATATAGTCTCCTCCCATGACAAAGACCACTGAATGGCCCCAGACCTAGGGGAAAGAGATGCTGAAACAATTCAAACAAGGCTTCTGCCCTGTCCTACTTACAGTGAGGGAAACTGCATTGTGTAGGTTCTCTCTTCAATACTGGTACGGATGTGATAAAACAAGATGACTGTGCAAGTGTCCATAGAGATGTGCTCTGCTCCTCCAGGCTGACCTGTAAGCTGCTCTATGATAACACCGTGATGACCCAATCAGTCCCAAGTTCAAAGGTTCAGGGCGAGTTCTCCCAACCAATCAGAAGACGCCTTTGAATTCCCAAATGACCTCACGCATTCTGGAGCAATGCTTGCAGTTCAGCCTGAAACGGGGGCCACAGCCATGGGGTCGAGTGTTGTGGTCTGAACACACCAACACACAGATGTCAGGGTGTGTCCATACAGCTTGCTGAACGCACACATTCCCACGCCTCCCCTTCACCCATATCTGCCCAGTCCTGTTCAGCCGGTGTTTATCCATATGACCCGTGGAAACAGACCCAAGCACAGTGCAGCACAGCGCAGTGCAGAGCAGAGCAGAGAGGAGCCATATGAGGGTCAGGTCAACTAGTCTTCTGGTTCCCCTTCACTGCAACCCTGACCACTTCTGGTTTTAGGTAATACTATATGTGAATGTGGAGGACCTGAACCTGAGTGTGTGTGTGGTTAGGGGGGGTGGAGTTTTGTGTGTTGATTTGGCCCACATTATTTGTCTCCTCATAAATGTGTGTGTGGTTGGATTGTAAGCCCAAGCTTCATCCAACTTGATGTTTCATGGAGGGGGGGTGCTGCAGGGGGGATGCTGCAGGGGGGGGTGCTGCAGGGGGGGTGCTGCAAGGGTGGTGCTGCAGGTTGAAACTTGCTGACTGGGGGCCTCTGGGGTGGGGGAGAAAGTGTGTGCGCACATGTATCGACAAGGGGGGTGATCAGCTAACATTCCTTGATACATACACGTGCGTGTGTGTTTTGCCTTCATGGTGATGTGTTTGTAATACAGTAGAGGAGATGGTACTCTAAACAGACAGAGATCGTTGACACTCACAGCACTGTGTTGGTCACACACATGTCGTCCGGTTTCAGACACTTTTGATGTCTTTTGTGGTTTTGTGGTAGCAACTCTGCTTGTGTGCACCCCCCGACACACATTCACGCTCCACCAATTGATTCCTGTTATAGTTTGGTTGCAGCTGAAACAATGGTATTTACCCCACAGAAAAGTCAAACAGCAGCAACCTACCCTGACAGCAAGAAGAGGGTTCTGATGTGTGTGTGTGTGTGTGTGTGTGTGGGAGTATGTTTGTGTTCCCTTTGTCAAGACTGCATAACCGCAGAGACGGCATGGAAATCAATCTATATTAAAACCCTCGAAACCAAAGAAATATGGACCCAGCCCTGAGGCTGTGTGTGTTGGTATGTGTGTGTACATGTGTGTGTGCGTGCGTGCACAAGTTTCTTTATGACAATAAAGAAAAATTATATTTTATTCATTTATAAGGAGAGAAGAAATAAGCAGTAATATAAAAACATATATACCCCTTATCCAAAAGAGTCTAAAGCACACTTTTAATATGTACACGCAAGTTCCAGTTTGAGTGGCTAAGTTGATCCTAGACGACATCCCGATCTGTATACAGAAGCGTAGATATTTGTGAAAGAGGTATTTGTGAAAGAGGTCTGTTTGTGTTTCTCTGTGTGCTATCAAGCCTCACCATGCTCATGAACTTGACAGACAGCGACAGGTTATGCCCCCATGCACACTGCCTGTCAGGGAATATGTAATTCCTATGGTATCCGTAAAACGTCATTGTGTGAACTCACCCTCCCCGTCTCTCCCCCCCCCCCTCTCCCCTCCTCGCATCTCTCCCCCTCCTCACATTCCTGCTTCTCTCTCTGTCCACCTCTGCTTCCCCCCCACCCCTGCTGTCTGTGTCTCTCTCCTTCTCCAGGTTCCAGAAACATGTCCACACGTACCGGATTCTCCCTGACGATGAGGGATTTCTTGCCGTCCAGGTACGTGCGTGCACACACACACACACATGCAAATAATCTACCGTGGTTGGAGCACCAAGGAAGTGTGTATCGCTGCCTGTGTGACTGTGGTATACTGTAACACAAAGAAGTGGGTCTATGAGAATCCATGAAGTAGCAGCTGGCATGCTACAGTGCTTGTGTTTGATTTGTGATCCATAGCATGCACACACACATTGAGCCCCTGCCTCTCTGTCTCTATCACACACACACACTACCTCTCACACACAGACACACTTACACCCATGTATGAACACATTCACAGCGGCGTCTTTGTGCTTTTCCCAACAGCTGTGTCCCCACCCCCACCCCATCATCACCACACACACACACACACACACACACACTGTACCTCCTCCACCCCTCCCCACTCCAAACCAGCTCATACCATGTCCATATCCTGAACATTTGAAGTAGGGTGGCCAGATAGGTCATTCAGATATGTTAGGGTGGCACATGGTATATGAACAAGCTAACACGATCAAATCACTCCACTGCAGAATAATGATAAAACAATCTGCTTTACATAAGACTACATATGGATGAGTTGAGCCCCCCCCCCCCCCCCAGAATCGCCACAGCCTGGGACCTCCCCCCCCCCCCCCCCCCCCCCCCCCCACCTTGTCACATCAGCCATTCTAAATTGTGTGTCTCTCTCTTGTTTCTTCTCTCTCTCTCTCTCCCCCCCCTGTCTCGTTCTCCCTTGGTCGCCCTCCCTCTCTCCCCTGCTGCTCTCTCGTTCTCCCTTGGTCGCCCTCCCTCTCTCCCCTGCTGCGCTCTCGTTCTCCCTTGGTCGACCCTCCCTCCCTCTCTCCCCTGCTGCTGTCGCGGTCAGACATCCCTGGGTGTGCAGCCGAAGCGCTTCAAGACGTTACCAGAGCTGGTGCTGCTGTACCTGCAGCCCAGCCAGGGCCTGGTCACTACCCTGCTGTACACCGTGGACCGTGAGGAGACCAGCTCCGAGGAGAGGGACTACTCAGGTACACACACACACACTCAAACACACACACACTCAACACTAGAACACAACACACATACACACACATAAGAACAGGCACACACACGCTAGAATCAGAAAATACACACATACAGAGATAGTATACACTCTAAAAGGCACACACATACCGGTATAAGCACGCGCACACTGACTGGTCTCGCGCGTTCTCTTCCTTCCTTCTGATTGGTAGATGGAGAGGATGAGAAGCCGCCGCTTCCCCCTCGCTCCGCCTCCACATCGACGTCTACCGGCCCTGACACGCCTACAGAGAGGTATCCACGCACACACACACACAGACACACACACTTCTCCCTGCCTGAAGGGGGAGGGGGGGGGGCGGGGGCGGGGTCTTGGATAGGAAAACCACTTCCTGTTTAAAGCCACATCTCTCAAAGAGGATGCAGGGCTTTGAGGAGAAGGGGGCTGTGGGGGGGGGGGTGGGGGGGTTGCAGTTTTGGACCCACAGCCATCCGTCTGGGTGTGCGTGTGTGTGTGTATGCTTGCAGCATTGGGTTAGACAAGTGAGTCAGCTGTCTGTTTTAGAGGAACTGTATGACCCTGAATCTGTCTGGAACAATGTCTGGACTCCTCCACCTCTTTTGTTTTCTGTCACAATCCTCCTCCTCTCTGTTTTCCTTTACCCCTCTATCTTTCCCTCTTGTCACCCCCCCCCCCCACCCACCCCCACCCTCTCAAATGATCTCTCGTTCATTAGTTCCCTCTCTGCCTCTTCTTTTGAAGTAGCACTTCTTTGTAGCAAACTGCTGGGCTGCTTCTCTGGTTCATTTCTTACTCTGACATGGTGGACAGCGAACAGCGACTGCTGTGAGAAAGAGACCCGTTGACAACTCCGGTTCCCCCCTTCCTTCCTCCAGCAGCCCGCCGGCGGCTAACGGCCTGAGCACCATCTCCCACGAGTATCTGAAGGGGAGCTACGCTCTGGACCTGGAGGCTGTGAAGCAGGGGGCCAGCTCTCTGCCCCACCTCAACAAGACCCTGGTGTCCTCCTGCAAACGCCTCAACGGGTGAGACAGAGGCACTCAGGGGGAGAAAGACACAGGGACAAACACCTGAAATCCAGGAGGGGTTTAGGCTGACTGTGTGTGGGAGGGAGGAGGGGGGACTAAGTGTGTACCAAATGTGCACTTGTCTGTTACATAATCCTCAAGTCATACACACATAAACAAGGCCCCTTCCTACATACAGTGCCCTCCAAAAGTATTGGAACAGTGAGGCGAATTCCTTTATTTTTGCTGTAGACTGAAAACATTTGGGCTTGACATCAAATGATGAACGTGAGACCAGAGATCAACGTTTCAGCTTTTATTTCCAGGTATTTACATCAGGATCTGATGCACAACTAAGAAAATATCACATTTTGTTTGAATCCACCCATTTGTCATGTGAGCAAAAGTATTGGAACAGATATACTTAAAACATATTTAAGTGAATAAGACTTAATATTTAGTTGCAAATCCTTTGCTTTCAATAACTGCAGCAAGTCTGTGACCCATTGACGTCACCAAACTTTTGCATTCTTCCTTTTTGATGCTTTCCCAGGCTTTCACTGCAGCCTCTTTCAGTTGTTGTTTGTTTTGTGGGGTTCCTCCCTTCAGTCTCCTCTTAAGCAGGTAAAATGCATGCTCTATAGGGTTTAAGTCTGGAGATTGACTTGGCCAGTCTAATACCTTCCATTTCTTGCCCCTGATGAACTCCTTTGTTGTTTTGGCAGTGTGTTTTGGGTCGTTATCTTGCTGCATGATGAAGGCTCTGCCAATCAGTTTGGTTGCATCTTTCCTTAAATTGGCAGACGAAATGTTTCTGTAGACTTCCGAGTTCATTTTGCTGCTGCCATCATGTGTTACATCCTCAATGAAGATTAATGAGCCCGTCCTAGAAGAAGCCATGCAAGCCCAAGCCATGACATTACCTCCACCGTGTTTCACAGATGAGCTTGTGTGTTTGGGATCATGAGCAGTTCCTTTCTTTCTCCAAACTTTAGCCTTTCCATCACTTTGGTAAAAGTTAATCTTTGTCTCATCAGTCCATAAAACTTTGTCCCAGAATTTTTGAGGTTCATCTCTGTACTTTTTGGCAAATTCCAGCCTGGCCTTCCTATTCTTCTTGCTAATGAGTGGTTTGCATCTTCTGGTGTAGCCCTTGTACTTTTGTTCATGAAGTCTTCTGCGAACAGTAGATAGTGATACCTTCACTCCTGCCATCTGGAGGTTGTTGCTGATCTCACTAACAGTTGTTTTAGGGTCTTTCTTTACAGCTCTCACAATGTTTCTGTCATCAACTGCTGATGTTTTCCTTGGTCTACCTGTTCGACGTCTGTTACTTAGTACACCAGTAGTTTTCTTCTTCTTCAGGACATTCCAAATGGTTGTACTGGCTATGGCCAATGTTTCTGCAATGGCTCTGATTGATTTTCCATCTTCTCTAAGACTCACAATTGCTTGTTTTTCACCCAAAGACAGCGCTCCGGTTTTCATGTTGTTTTCACCTCTGAATACAGTCTGCATAGACAAAACCTATCTTACCCAATCTGAACCTGAGTGTAGACATTCAGTGGTATTTATTGATTGAATAATGTATGTAATAGGACACACCTGGGCAACAAAACACACCTGTCAGTCATATGTTCCAATACTTTTGCTCACGTGACAAATGGGTGGGTTCGAACAAAAAGGTGATATTTTCTAATTTGTGCATCAGATCCTGATGTAAATACCTGGAAATAAAAGCTGAAACGTTGATCTCTGGTTTCACATTCATCGTTTGATGTCAAGCCCAAATGTTTTCAGTCTACAGCAAAAATAAAGGAATTGGCCTCACTGTTCCAATACTTTTGGAGGGCACTGTATATGTAGACAGGCACAGGGAAAACCCGTAGGCTAGATCCCAAGATTGTTTCCCATCTCTATGTTTCTAGGGAGGTGGATAAGGTTCTCTCCGGACTAGAGATCCTGTCTAAAGTGTTTGACCAGCAAAGTGCCTTCATGGTGTCCAAGATGATCCAGCAGGTGTGTGTGTGTGCACTTTTCACCCATGTGTGTGTCCATGCATGTTTGTAAATAACCATGTGTCCATGAGTGAATGTGGTTTGTATGTAGCTGTGTGTCTGTTCAATATAAAACCAAGGTCTATGCTTCCTGTGTTTTCCAGTCATATATGTGTGACCACAACAGCTGTCTCCTGTAAACATATACATGCACGCACACACACACGCGGACCAGAGTTTACTGACGGTCATGAGGAAAGAGCTCTTTTGTCTTACAAAGGAGGAACCAGAGTCCCTGGAGACAGCTGGGCTAGAGAGTCACATTGTCACAGCACACACACAGCAGGCATACAGTTCCTTCAGGGGGGGTCAAGGCCGTTTTATATGTGTGTGTTTCCATGGTGTAATTGCTTGTGGTCTTCAGTCAGTGAATCAGGGTGGAGACCAGGAGTTGGAGAACCTAGTCACCAAGCTGGCTATCCTTAAAGATCTGTTGTCCTCTATCGAGAAGAAGGTAAACCAACACGCAGCCATCCAAACGTGTGCATGCACACACCCCCAGATGTTTACACACACGCATAAATAACACTTGCACAGCTGTTGTAGAGTATGTAGTCCCTAGACCAGCTCGGTGGTGGGTCATCGGCCCTGAGGGTCAAGCTGGAGCAATGGCCCAGAATGAGTTCTCTTGTCTGGGGAGGGAGAGAACCCCTCTCTGGCTAGTTTCTGGAGCTGTAGTCGCTGAGGAAGAATATGGGGCGAGAGGTATGTTCACATCCTGAAACATCCAGCCTTTCTCTTCTTTCTCTCTCCTCTCTCTAGGCCCTGAAAGCTCTCCAGGATATGAGCTTGTCTTCTCCCTCCTCCCCTCCTCCTCTCTCCACGCGCCATAGCAAAGCCATTCCCGTCCAAGCCTTTGAGGTACACACACACACACACACACACATACACACACACACACTGACTGTCTCCTTCCCTCTCTTAGATCTGTTAAAGATATTCCTAGATGTTCCTGGTGTATCCATGTCTTAAGACTGTAGAGGTGCTCCCTATGCTCATTCAAAACAATCGTTTTATTTTGGGACTTCCCATTTGGGTCTCTCGACAGTTCAGCAACTGTCGTTTTCAAGATTCAACACGTTCAATGTTATGAAAGACAGAATATAAACATACAGCTTTGTTGTGACTTCCGTACGTGCAACAGATTATTAAGTCATGATTTTCACCTATTTTAAATTCTTGTGGCTTCTAGAGTAGCTGAGAGACTGAGGCAGGGAGAACCTGCAAACCATTTCCTCGTTTACCGTCTGTACCACTATCTGTGCGGTGACCTCCTTCTAGCAACTTCCTGTTGACTGCGGAAGTGGTATTGTGATGATAATGAAAGGAGGAGATGTGTCTCCCTGAGCTTGGAGGAATGCCGTCAGACTCGACCCTGGGAGACCAACCCATGTCATGTCTGAAGACCAACGACGGCCCGGGATTTAGTCCACGTTGTCGAATTAGCCCACATTAAGTAAGATGAGGTTTTAAAGTAGATTCACTTTGAGTAGATATGTGATTCTGATGTAGGCTAAGGGCATGTAGGGATGTGGCAGTGCTGAATGGAGCGAGTCCAGGTGAGCTTCCTACAGCCATGTGGTCTGTAGTTTGTGGTGTGCTGCGGCGCCCCCTGGAGGTGGAGTCAGGGCATGACGGGTGTGTCCGCATCAGGTGAAGCTGGACGTGTATCTGGCGGACCTGACCAAGATCGGGAAGAGCCAGAAACACACGCTGTCTGTGGACGTGGAGGGAGGAAGACTGGTGGTGATGAAGAAGATGAAGGACAGCCAGGAGGACTGGAACACCTTCACGCATGAGAAGAGTGAGGACGGGCGCGCGCGCACACACACCAACGTTCGCTGACTAAAATGCTGTTGATAAGAAACTTGTTTATCGTGCCTTTTGATATCTCTTTATTTCCCTCTCTTTATCTCTCCTTCTCCCTCCCTCTCTCTTTCTCCCTCTCTCTGTCTCTGTCTCACTCTGTCTATCCCTCTCTTTCCCTCTCTCTCCTACTCTCTTGCCCTCTCTCTCTCCTACTCTCTCCTACTCTTTCTCTGTCTCTGTCTCTCTCACTCAGTCCGTCAGCTGATTAAGTCCCAGCGTGTTCAGAATAAACTTGGCATTGTGTTTGAGAAGGAGAAGGACAAGAGTCAGAGAAAAGACTTCATCTTTGCCAGTGCCAAGGTAAGCACACATACACACACATTGTCAAGCAGCCGGGCCATTATTTATTTATTTATTCAAAATTCATCAAAATATTCAAAATAATATGCAAATGAAGAAAAGAAATCCTACCACACGGACACACATCTTTCACACACATTTTTCCGGTTTCAGAAGAGGGAAGCCTTCTGCCAGTTGTTGCAGCTTATGAAGAACAAACATTCCAACCAGGATGAACCAGACATGATCTCCATCTTCATAGGCACCTGGAACATGGGTTAGACTCACGCTCTCTCCTCTCCTTCTCCTGCTCGTTGACCCAATACTCGACTGTTTCCATGACTATGGCCAGTTTAGTTAGAGCTAGACGATGTGTTTCTAAATAACATGAATGAACACAACGGCTGCTTTGGACTTTTTATTTTATTCATGTAGCATAGTTTTTATCTTTATTTTTTGATCCAAAGCATTGCACAGAGGGGGATTTGAACCTGTAACCTCTTGATCTGAAGTCAGAAGCTCAAACCAATGAGCTAAACCTTTCCCACCCAGTAGTCAATGTTGTACCCCCCCCCCCCATCCATCCCAGGCTCGGTGCCCTCCCCTAAGTCGGTGGCCTCCTGGGTGCTGTGCAGGGGCCTGGGGAAGACCCTGGACGAGATGACCGTCACCATCCCTCACGACCTGTACGTGTTTGGAACCCAGGAGAACTCTGTGTGTGACCGAGAGTGGGTGGAGTCCCTCCGCATGGCCCTGAAAGAGCAGACGGAGCTGGACTACAAACCGGTAGGTGGGGTGGAGGAGAGGGAGAGATCAGGAGCTTCTGGTTGGGGTTTCTCTGCTGAAGAAGGTTCCACTGTGTTCTCCTGGGTTCTAGATTGCGGTCCAGACTCTGTGGAACATCAAGATTGCTGTGCTGGTTAAACCAGATCATGAGAACCGTATCAGCCATGTTGGAGTGTCTAGTGTGAAGACAGGCATCGCCAACACACTGGGTACAACACACAACACACAGACACACACAGCACAGGCCACCCTGTCCATTATCTGAAAAGACAAATGTAGTCGAAAAAAACGAAACATATAAGACAATATTCGTACATTTCTTTTTTGTACAGTGCTATGCAGACTCACCCCAATATATTTTACATTAATATTGTCTCAAATACGAATTTTCTATCTTCTGTATTTGTGCGACAGTGTGAAAGTGCAATGTTGAGAATTTTTGTTGTGTCTTTTCATTGCATTATTTCTAAAAGCATTTTTCCATTACTTCTTTTTTGACTGTTATATTATATATTTGTATATGTGTATATATCTGGGTCATTTCTCAGGTAACAAAGGAGCAGTAGGCGTGTCTTTCATGTTCAATGGAACATCGTTCGGCTTTGTGAACTGTCACCTGACGTCGGGCAATGAGAAAATAGCCAGGTACAGTCTTCTTACTTAATTACTGACTGACGTACACACGCACACACACACCCTGACCGGTGAGGTGTGTTCCTGCAGGAGGAACCAGAACTACTTGGACATTCTGCGTCTTCTCTCTCTGGGAGACAAGCAGCTGAACTCCTTCGACATCTCTCTCCGCTTCACACACATCTTCTGGCTGGGAGACCTTAACTACCGGCTGGATATGGACATTCAGGTACACACACACACACACACACACACACACACTAACACACAAACGTTTCTCAGGCTTGGGGGCCTCAACTACTGGCTCCACATGGACGTACACAAACACATCTGTTTTGTCTGAACTTGTGTTTTTCTCATCCTACACCTCTCAGGAGATCCTCAACTACATTAACAGGAAGGAGTTTGACCCCCTCCTGAAGGTGGACCAGCTCAACCTGGAGAGGGAGAAAAACAAGGTCTTCCTCCGCTTCGGTCAGTACCACCCTGAGATGAGGAACGAGGATTCTGTCAGACCTTTATATATGCCGCTGTTCGAAAGAAGTAGGTCTTTGGATCAAATGTGAGACTGGTTGTGATTTTGGGGGGCGGTGGTGTGTGTGTGTGTGTCCAGCTGAGGAGGAGATCTCCTTCCCACCCACCTACCGCTACGAACGAGGCTCCCGGGACACGTACGTGTGGCAGAAGCAGAAAGCCACAGGGGTAGGTACACACACACATACACCTTATATTGCGTTTGAATTCAGTTTGCCGTTCCAGTTCGTTAACTCTCTTTCATTCTTTTCTCTCGTACTCTCTCTCTCTCTCTGTCTGTCTCTGTCTGTCTGTCTCTCTCTCTCTCTTTCTCTCTCTCTCTCTCAGATGAGGACTAATGTTCCGTCGTGGTGTGACAGGATTCTGTCGAAGTCCTATCCAGAGACTCACATTGTCTGCAACTCGTATGGTAAGATCTGCACTGTCCCCTGTAGACAGTCTGGATGGGACTGTCCCTCCGCTGTAGACCGTGGCACACTGTGGAGACAAGCTAAGCATGCTGTCGTGACCCGAGCGCTGTCTCTGTTGACCAGGCTGCACGGATGACATCGTCACCAGCGACCACTCCCCCGTGTTCGCTACCTACGAGGTGGGAGTGACATCACAGTTTGTCTCCAAGAAAGGTACGGCTGCAAAATCTTCGACCCAGAAATATATTCGACTGTCGATGGCATGTCGTAATTTGGATTGATATTTTGCAGTCTGTGTTTCTTGTTGTGTGTTTGTAGTATTGTAGGAGTTAAGCGTAAGACCTGTGATCGTGCCTCCCTCTTGTCACCAGCTATCATCCCGGTGTTCTTTCTTTCTTTCTCTCTCTCCCTTTCTCACCTTTTCCCTCTCCTTCTCTCTCTCCAGGTCTCCCTAAGTCTTCAGAGCAGGCCTATATCGAGTTTGAGAGCATCGAGGCCATTGTCAAAACAGCCAGCAGAACCAAGTTCTTCATCGAGTTCTACTCCACCTGTCTGGAAGGTGAGGTGCACGTGCTCACAGATGATCGCCTAAACAAACCAGAGCTCCTTCTGTCTCTGTCTCACCCTCTCTCTCTCTTTTCTTTCCTTTCCCTCCCTCCCACTGTAGAGTTTAAGAAGAGCTATGAGAACGACAGCCAGAACAGTGACAACGTCAACTTCCTGCGTGTGGGTTGGTCCAATAAGCAGCTGACCACCCTCAAGCCCCTCCTCTCTGAGATCGAGTACCTTCAAGACCAGCACTTGCTTCTCACCGTCAAATCCTTGGACGGCTACGAGTCCTACGGTACGTGTGTGCTGTGTTCTGATTCCAGGAGGAAGGGTGACGTTCCCGACTGTTGGACGTTTTAAGGATAACGTATTCCGTTGACTGTGTGTGTGTGTGTGTGTGTGTGTGTGCAGGCGAGTGTGTGCTGGCTCTGAAGTCTATGATAGGCAGCACAGCGCAGCAGTTCCACACCTACCTGTCTCACCGGGGGGAGGAGACCGGAAACATCAGGGGCTCCATGAGGGTCCGGGTGCCGGCGGAGAGGATGGGGACCCGGGAGCGCCTCTACGGTCAGTGTGTGTGTGTGTGTGTGTGTGTGTGTGTGTGTGTGCGCGTCTGTGTGTGTGTTTTGTATGTGCTAACCTGCCCCGTACTGTCTGTCTCAGAGTGGATCAGTGTGGATAAGGATGAGAGCGGTGGACCCAAAGGCAGGACCACCCTGCCCCCCCGCTCCGGAGGACACGACTACGTCAAGTGAGTTATCCACCCCTCCCCCCCCCCCCCCCCCCTCTCCCCATGCCGCGTGCAGCCTCCGCGTCCGATGAGCGTGCTCTCGCCGGGTGTTTCTTCGCGTGCGCTGAGCGTGTGCTGTTTCCCCCAGGCCGTCGCTGACGCGGAAACAGGTGGGGGCGGAGCTGGGGAAGGTGAGCGAAGAGGGAGAGAAGAGCGGGAAGGAGGATACCACCGCTAGGTAAACACAAACAGTTAATCGGCCTTGATTATCTTATCAACAATGCCTTCGATTTGAAAATGATCTATTTGAACACCCCAGAAAGTAGAATGTGGTTGTAAATGCGCCTGTGTTCAAAAGGCTGATTGTTGTGATTGGCGTGATTGTTTGTTTGGAACGGCATGGACATCCCCCCTCTCCGGTCTACCACACTCTCATTCTGCCGGTCTGTGTTGCAGGATGAAACAGCCGGACTCCGACGACCCGTCGTCGTGTAAGAACAGCTACAACAACCCCGCCTACTACATTCTGGAGGGCGTCCCCAACCAATCGGCAGCCGCTCTGTCTCCGGAGCTCCTCCCTTCCTCCGCCTCCTCCAGTGCCAGCCAGGCAGGTAAAGCCCCTCCCCAGGCGGGGGCCAGGACCAAGCCCCTCCCTGGCTCCTCCTCCCAGCAGCGCAGGCACACCAGCGGACAGCCCGTCAGGACCATCAGCGAGGAGGGCTCGTCGGAGGATGACGTCGGCGGCGCCGCCGTGGGGGGCGGAGCCACGCTCAACCGCCCCCCTCCGGACTTCCCCCCTCCCCCCCTCCCCAAAGCCGCCCAGGAGACGGCAGAGCCCAAACCCCGCCCGCTTTACCCAGACATGGCCGAGGTGCGAATCCCCTCAGCCAATCCTAGTCCCTCCTTTGTCCTGGGGGACGGGTTTAGGAGGGGCGGGGGCGGGGCTCTGGATGACCAATCATGTTCGGTGCTACAGATGGCCAAGACCCTGAGTGAGAGTGAGTTCCCCCCCCAGCCTCCCCGTGCCCCCTCAGCACCGCCCCACCACCTCAGGGGCCAGGGAGCGGGGCTGGGGCTGGGGGACGCCTGTCGCACCTTCCCCCCTCGCGCCCCCCTCCCAGAGAGCATCGCTGAGGACCTGCCTGAGGAGGTAGCTTCCTTGAGTCACCAAAACCTTACCCATCACCAGACACCTCAGCGCTCTTCTCTAGTGCCTCCGTCTCATACGCGTGTGTGTGTGTGTGTGTGTGTGTGTGTGTGTGTGTGTGTGTGTGTGTGTGTGTGTGTGTGTGTGTGTGTGTGTGTGTGTGTGTGTGTGTGTGTGTGTGTGTGTGTGTGTGTGTGTGTGTAGGCTCTGTGGGGCAGCAGCAGTTCGTCTCTGTCGGTGGGCGAGTCGTCTGTAGGGGAGTGGCTCCAAAGGCTGGGTCTGGAGAGATACGAGGAGGGACTGCTGCACAACGGCTGGGACGACCTTGAGTTCCTCAGGTACGCACACGCACACACAGGCTCTCACCGGCACACAGAAGCCGCAGACAGAGAGTGACACCCTTGTCATCCAATCCCGTTACTCCACAGTGACATCACAGAGGAGGATCTGGAGGAGGCGGGAGTCCTGGACCCCGCCCACAAGAGGATCCTGCTGGAGAACCTGAGACTTCAACAGCCACAGAAGTGAACTGGGATGAGACGTGCTAATCAATGCCACACTGTGCCTTCTGAGAGAATTTGCACTCCAATTGTATCTACGTTGGACAAAAAAAAGAAAAGGAAACAAATTTAATCGTTTTTATTTTGATGTTTGTAGGGAATTTGTACTGGTGGTTGCCATAGTAATTGCTCTTATTTAAGAGAAAAACATTTGAGTCCCTTATTGCTGCCAGCCCCTCCTGTCCAGAGAGCACACTCCACACCTCCATTAATCTTTTTGTTAATTATTCTGTTCCTTTTGATTTATTTCGTTATAATTCTGAGTGCAGTTAATATTGTTTGTGAATGTGGGTCAATTGTCTCTGCATGTTTTAATGTATCTCAAAGTAAAAGGGAATGGAGCACCACCAAACCAGCACTGTGAGGCTGAGAACTCTCTAGACTGAACCTGTTGACATGTTGCTTCATCGTTGTCCTGGGCCTGGTCCTAGGCCTGGTCCTGGGCCTGCTCAGGCCTCAGCCTGACCAGGTGTGTGGTTGAAAGTGAGCTATTCAGCCAAGTCCAGTAGTAGAGGGTCAACCTTAACAGCTGTTTTTGTTTGTTTTTAAGATGGGTGTTTAGTCTGTGGTTAATGTGTTTACCATAACTGAGTTAATGGCCTGTATTTGTTTCAGTCCAGCTGGAGGTCTGCCTAGGTCTTAGAAAAACGTCCTCAAATGAGGCTGCATATGCCTGATCTTAACACCAGATGGCGCTAAAGCTCTCTAAACATCAGTGTGCGCTCACTTAGCTACTTTTTTTTAAACCCTGAAACAAGCTTGAAACACCAACATATAAAAGGACTTTGACTTAATATTTCACCATTATTTTACTTATGTGTATTATGTATTTTGTTCAACTGTTTCTGTACAACACATAACATCATACGTTTTCTTAGATGAGTTGGACAGCAGCTCGTCTCAACTCCCAGCCCAATGACAGGATCGGGACCATACACTAATGTGTCATGTTTCCTTAAGGAACAGGAAACTGTGTATCTGGCCAGATGTGAGGTATCCCAGGCAACTCTTTCTTTAGAGCCCTTGTCATGTCGCCTCATTGTACCTCCTGTCAGTGTAGTTGCTGCACAGAGTGTGTAGGTTTCCAGTGTGACTGTCTCTCCTGTGTTGTCCAACATAGGCCCTTATTCGGCAGCGTAGTAGTCTTAACATTCAAGCAGTGTCGGCCTGTTTGCCTACTGTCTCAATACGTTGAAGCTCTGGTTTCATGTTGTTTTTGTTGAAAGCATTTACCAGTCTGAGATTGAATGTGCGTCTGTCTGTCTGTCTCTGTCTGTCTGTGCGTGTGTGTGTGTGTGTGTAAGTGTGACCTTCGCAGAACAACGCTGGAGTGTCCGTCCATCCACACACCATTCGGAGTTTTATGATTGTTTTGTGTTCTTAAGTTAATAAATGTCGATGACTTCATCTTATCAGTCTTTTTACGGTAAATAAAAAGAAATTATCTAACTTAACGCTGCCTTGTTTGATTGTTTGTTTCAGTGGTCAGTAATGAAAGTCACACACACACACACACACACTTTTGCTCTCACACACGAGCAGATCATGTTGAGTTCGGAGCAGTGATTTTAAAGTGTAGATTTATTAGACAGAATATGACAGTAGTGCTATAACCTTCAGTACCTCTAACCTTCACAGGGCTGCTCCGGACCCTCCCCACAAGCTGGCTCACACACCATCATTCCTAAGCTGTACGGGGGGGGGGAACACTACCTAATACTTATATTACTATTTACAGTATAATTTTCGTAACTCACAACATTGGATATCTATCTGTTTCAAAAGGGCTTACAGTTGTACGTGGTCACACACACACACACAGTGGGGCAGCAGTGTGAGTGTGGCGCTGGATTTCGACTCGGAAGATGACGACCATGGTTGTGACAGGAAGGTAAAGGGTGTTTGGTTAACTTGTCACACGACAGTGTTCGTGTGTCCGCAGTAGGGGAGACTGTAACGTGTGAGCTGACTCCATCTGCTGAGTCAACCATGCCAGGGATGAGGAGTGAAGGTGGTTGTCTCACTCGGGTGAAACGATGTGTGTGTTCTTGATGTTTGAGCTGGGAACTGTGTGTGGGTGTGTGTGTGTGTGTGTGTGTGTGTGTGTGTGTGTGTGTGTGTGTGTGTGTGTGTGTGTGTGTGTGTGTGTTTTGTGTGTGTGTGTGTGTGTGTGTGTGTGAGAGAGAGAGAGAGAGAGGGGGGGGGGGTGCTGTGCCAGTGAGACAGTAGCAGTAGTGTTTGGGGTTGTCTCTGAGAGGGCGCGGTGAGGTGGGCCGAGTGGTGGAGGGATCTGGGGCGGAGGGGTCTGGGGCGGAGGGGTCTGGGGCGGAGGGGTCTGGGGCGGAGGGGTCTGGGGCGGAGGGGTCTGGGGCGGAGGGGTCTGGGGCGGAGGGATCTGGGGCGGAGGGGTCTGGGGCGGAGGGGTCTGGGGCGGAGGGGTCTGGGGCGGAGGGGTCTGGGGCGGAGGGGTCTGGTCTGGTCCTAGTGGTTCTAATTGGATTTGGGGGTGCCCTCTCCTGCTCCAGGGATTTGGGGGTGCCTCTGTTCAGGGCTTAGAGGAAGTTGTGCTTGCTGGTAACAGTTAGGTTTTTGTCCCCTCATTTCTGCCCTGGGAGACACTGTGTTTGTCTTCACCCTCTGATTACAATTCTAGTCAGAGCTACTGTCACTGGGGGCCCACTAAGTGCACGACAATGTCTCCCAACTACTTTAATGCTAAGTTTGTGTGTGTGTTTGTGTGTGTGTTTGTGTGTGTGTTTGTGTGTGTGTTTGTGTGTGTGTTTGGCGGTAGGTTCTTTAGTCTACGTTTTGTATTTGTTGAATGAGAATTAGGAACCTAAATGCTGTTATCCCAGTCCTGTCCAGATAAACATACACACACATACAGTTTTCATTGAACAGTTGCGGATGTAATAAATTAAAGGGGTTTGGGTGGGGGTAGGGGGTAGGGGGGCGGTGTAAATAGGGTGGTATAGATATAGGTATACTGGTCTCTGCTCGGTGTCTCTCTTCAGTATCTAGTCTCCAGAGCCAGGAGTCTGTGGAGCAGGGAAACATTGTCTGATGTCTAGAACAGGTTTGTCTTCAGTCCAGGGTTGGGTTTTCTGTGGAAGGTGGACAGCACGCCAGCGAACGGTCCAGTCATACTGTCTGCTGGCTGCCAGGCCTTCAGCAGCTCCGGAGCCTGGGAAGCGGGTTGGGCCATGCTCGGGTTAGAGGGGCCCAGACTGGGCCAGCTGGGGGGCTTGAGCCCCTGCAGAACAGGGGAGCTGGAAGTGTTAGCGTATCCACCATTAGTAGGTGCTGGACTGGGGCTCAAGCTAGCAGGACTGCTCATGTTCCCATTGCCTGAGCCGGGCAGGGAGGCAGTGCTGTCAGGAGTTGGGCTGCAGGTGGATTCTTTAGATTCGTCGTCGTCTGAGGAAGACCTGGGCTCGCCCTTCTTTCCTCCGTTGCTGCCAGTACTCCCGTTAGTACCCCCGTTGGCGTTACCGGATTTAGAGTTTGCCGCACGCTCCTGTTTACGGAACTTGGCACGCCTGTTCTGGAACCAGACCTGAGAGAACAATAACGTTTCAGAACAAACTCAGAGGGGAGGTGGTATGTATTCTCTATGGAAGAGTGCATTTGTAAGACTATATTGACCCTAAATCCCTTTGAACTTTAGAATCTGTTCACACTAGTTCATCCTTTTCAAATGGTCTTTCCAGGCAATATTTTAGAGACCTATACAGTATGGATCCTTTGAAAAATAAACATCTAAACAAAGGGAATGCATTATATCAAATTAATTTCTGCCGTTTCGGAACCAAATACAGAGCAGGCAGGTGAATTGTACAGTCAATGGAAGACTTTGTACAATCATTAGTCTCACCTGCACCCGCGCCTCAGTCAGATCAATCTTGAGGGCCAGCTCCTCTCGAGTGTAGATGTCTGGGTAGTGAGTCTCCGCAAACACGCGCTCCAGCTCCTTCAGCTGGGAGCTGGTGAAGGTGGTCCGGATGCGCCGTTGCTTCCGCTTCTCGTTCAAACCAGACGGGTCGGAGAAGAATTTGTAGGGTACTGTGGAATCAAACAAAATAAATTAAATCAGTGAGTTTTGACCAAAAAAGCAAGGGTAAGAATACGAAGAAAAGGTGTACGTGGTTATTCCTGGTTGCCTCACGCAAGTAGAGACCTATAGGATGGATTAATAAGGTGGTCTTGAATTTATAATCAATAAATTACGATTGTTACAATATACATTTTCCCAACCATATTTGCTTCATGACACGGTACAAACAGGAACATAATGATAGAAAAAAAAAAAAATCTTTTTTTTAATACAATTTCAAATAGGCTAATGTATGCAATAATAAAAAACAAACAAACAGAGCAATTGCCTAACTACAATTTGTTGCTTTAAGCATGTAAAATGGTCTGAATAACAGAGTGCACCCGCTGTATAAAATCGCATTTGTTATGCCTGTAGCCTCATGCTTTGTGATTACTATTATATGACGGAATATTATTTTGCATTTCAAGTTAACGGTGTAGCCTAATGAATTAATATAATTTAGAGGACGAAAAATGGTTTGTGGATCAAGGTTATCGACAAGTTGCACAAGACTATGCTACATAACCCAAACAGCCTTCAATCTGATAACAGTAAAAGATGATGACAGAAGCAATTTTGTGTTTTGTTAAATATTTCGTATCAAATTATTAGGCAGGCTTTTATTCAAGTTAAAAGACAGGGTCTCAATCAACTTTGCCAAAAGCTGGAGAATCTTTGATGAGCGGATATAAATGTGAACGTCAAATATTATAGGCTATACATTTGTTAGACGTAAATATTATAGATACATATTTAATCAGGGATCATAACTTATATGAATATTATATGAATTTGTTATTATTAGCGACATGCAGGTACATCAGTTTAGTCCTCTTGCATGTGGTTAAAAATCAAGTTATGGAAGCCACGCTAAATCGTACATTTGTGCGAACTTAATATTGTGTTAAGGTTTTGATTTATTTCAGTTTATGTATTTAATAGTTAAGCCTTATCTCAAAAAAACAAACTGAAAATTTATCACAAACAAAGTTCTTCGTAAACGTGTGTACAATTTAAAGGGCTAATAAAGCATATATTAAGTACATGATTCCTTTCAGAACAGTTATTTTCTTTTCACGGAATCTGTCCTCTTGCCCCTGGCCTGTGCTGCAATTCCTCCCCGAGGAAGCGCACCTAGCGCGCTCTTACCTGTGGAGTAGGGTGTTGGTTGATGTTCGCGCAGGGCGCCCAGCGTGCAGCTCGCGGTGCTGAGGGGCGTGCAGCCCGGGTTGGTGAAGCCAGTCCGAATCGGGTTATATTGGAACGAGCTAGCCTGGCTGCATGAACTAAAGTCCGCGTAGGCCGACGCTTCCATTGCCGCCATGCACGAGTCGTAGGAGTTCAGGTAGGAGTAATCCATTTTATACATGGAGGCGCGTAAGGCCAACTCTTGGAGCGCTGGATCCCGGTTTAAAATCAAAACTTCAACTACACTTAGAATGTTTAACCGTGGACAATACCGTTGAGACTGCGAAAAGATGTCTCTAATATCTCCAAGGATGTATCACCGTTAGGTTTGCCGTGCAAGTCCCAGTCGCACTCTGTTTTTCAGATTTCTTGTTTTCCGTGATCCAATTTTAATAAGGCTATTTTCCTTTCTTGTTTCTGAAATATCCTCTGTCTTTTTATATGTTCATCAGTCGCTTTTGTCTTTCATTCACGTCCACTCTGTGACTCTCTTACTCCCGTGCTGACTCGCGCTCCGTTTGACAGCACACCGGGCAGCTCGCGCAGTGTTTATAATAAACTTGGCAGAACGCGAGACAAAAGCGAGGCGGTGGTCTCTTTCCATGACAATGCCTCGAGAGTCTATTGGGGGGCAGCTCGGATGGCCAGCCCCCTCCCACCGCTCATGCATCACCAATGCGCATGAGGTTAACCCTCTCAGTCAGACGTCTTTATGTGAGATGCAACTCAGATATGATTTTGATTTCCGAAATTAAACGCTTTATTTGATGTAGCCCATCAGTTGGAGATGTCACTTCAGCCTCATCTTTAGTGAGGATGATTAGGATTAGGATTCGAATTGAATGTGGTGACACCTCAGCCGAGTGAAGACTAGAGGTTAAAATAACGTCAGCGAAATTTGTATAGTCCAGAAATAAAACTGCGCCCTATAAATTGAAAAAGTTATTCTTGTTATAGCTACAATGCATGTAGGCCTAAAACGAACATGTACAAACAACCTAGAGGACTCCACACGATTGCGGGAAAATAATCCACCTCTTGGTTTTCCAGTTTTCTAAAACATCAAAGTATTGTATATCTGAATGTTTAGTTATGTCTGCTCTGTAATAGCCTATTTTGTAGGACTAGATATAATGATAATATGCTTCCAAATAATGTTCACAAAACAATATGATATCCTGCTAAATGAATTATTATTTGCCGGTGGCATTGTGTGCCTATGTGTGTGTGTGTGTGTGTGTGTGTGTGTGTGCGTGTGTGTGCACGCGTGTGTGCAAGTTTGTCTGTTTCCAAGTGTGCTCTCCATAACGCTTGACCAGCACCCCAGCATAATTAACAATCCGTTACTGATGCCAGATTACCCATGTTAATCTGGCATCATTACCCATATTAACACACGTTTGAGATCAAGTCGAACTACAAGAAACGAAGTTTATACCAAACGCAATGCATGTCCAAACGCTGATGTAAGGCCTGGGAAGTAACACAAAGGAGCACCTGTACGACATCAGCAGAAAATAATAATAGCCTACAATGGTGGTGCATTCGATTATTTATAGATTTATAATTTGTATGGGCTATGTTAGATTTTTTTAAATATCTTCTTTTCAACATTTTCTTTAATAAATGCAATAGTTAATTTCTGATGATTCGAAATACGGACCATTGTCCTAGAAAAATGAAAAATGTAACAGCTATCTTTCACGCCATTTACATGTATTAGTTTATCGACAACATTTAACTATAGTGCTTTATGTTTCTGTAGACACAAGGTGTGTCATTACTCTATGACGCATAGGCACATTTTGGATTTTGAGAAACAATCGGGGACCTGAATTTGGATAGTTCTAGGCCTAGGATGAGTTCTTTTCACCCCGCCAGATACCTGGCACCAGCAGTCAGATATCTGTCGCGTTCCCGGGGTTTAACCCGGTTAGACACGGACTGCCGCGAGCGGGTGCGTCACGATGCATTTAGGTAATTCAGGATTGAATGTCTGGTGAGCCAACGGGACTCCCTCGCTCCACCGTCCCTCATCCATCACTGAGTAAATCATATGCACGCGCCAGCCATAGTCTGCACCAGAAATGTAAACGGGAAAAGTGCAGTGTCTTACTTCACTCTCAGAGGGAAGGGAAGCTGATGCTGACGTGACGAAGTGGCACACACACTTTAATCTGCCAACCTGCCACAGGTGGGACAGTGCAAAACCAAGCGCGGCCTATACCTGCGGTTTCAACGCCATGTCAGTCTGGATGACTTTAAATGCTGACCAGGAGAGTGAGAAAAACAGGACTGGTGACGAGTGCGCCACGGGCCATACATAGGCCTACCCTGTGATAGACCTGTATGCTGGCTCAATCAGACCCTCCAGAAACATGAAACCGATCTTTGCGCATTCAAGAAATTGAAAATAATTTGAAGCAGAAAATACGTTTTTCACTTAGGGTATAGGCAACTTCAAACTCAATTGAACAGGCCCGGTATTTATACCATACGCATTGCATAAAATATGCATAAACAGCCTTAACATTTGTTTTCTAAACGTATGGCTATAGATTGAATTCGTTTGAATATTATCAGACATTCTTTCAACAAAAATAATGCAAATGCTTAAACAAAACAAAGTAGGCCTATGTAGCCGAATTCACGGGATATAAATGTTTCTTGTCATTGATATTATAGGTTAGTATACTTAGGCCTATCTTTGTGTGTTTATCAGTGTATTCTCCTTGACTAATTAACATTTAAAAGGTTAACACAACAGCACAACTCGTATTATATAGTAAATATGCTAACTGACATCCTCTGTCGAATTCTTTGTGAATATTCTGATGACTCCGTCTGACTGACAGTCCCTCACCCCAGACCACCGCCATGTGCCGCAGGACAGATACCGGCAAGACCCCCTGTGTGGTAATTCTTGGTTGTCCCGTCCTTTACTGGTCTCTCATCCTCCCCCCCAGTCTACTCTCTGCATCCCCTCTCTCCCTCCATCCATCTATCCATCACAGCGGCAGTCTCTCCCCGCCTCATCAATCTCTCCCCACACTCCTCCTCAGTGCCCCTCTACCATTGCTTCATTAGCCCAATCTGCATTCACCAGCCATCGGTCTTCCCACCCCACACGTCTCACACAGCCCCGTACACGGTACCGGCAGAGAAACGGCCTCAGCTTTAATATGAGGAAGATCGGAAACAATTACCGTCAGAAGAACTGCAGAAACCCAAACGACAATGAATTAAATTAATCTGCAAATATGTGCGCCGTTTTCGTTTTTGTGACTTTTTTTTATTGCTTTGCAGAACCATTATTATTAGCCTACTATCATTTTTTTTACACCAGGTAAAATAGTTAGGTTAAGAGGCCCAGGTTCCGGACCATTCAAATATGGGCATGAAAATGCCCATGGTTCCCGCCTTAATAGCGTCACCGTCCAATCACCGATTTTATTTCTGAAAACTGCCAGATACTCATGACAACTTAAGCTCAAAGTACATATCATTGGTTAAGGGGTTAGTGGGAGGGGGAAATAAATCTATCGTCTGCAACGGCAGCCATCGTTTTCCGAGGCGGAGCCAGAGCGGAGACCATGGGAGATTGCCTACAGTGTTAGATTTACAGCTTCGAATTGAAATCGGAGACGATATTATGAGTAAAGACAAGTTCCTTAATATGTGTTGTCAATATTGTCAATTAAAAGTCTAAACTTTTTACTTACGAAGAATTTGTTTGTGGGAGTGAAGCGAGTGTTTTCAGGAAAGAATGACGTGTCCGGCTTGGCCGTTTGTGACAGGCAGCAATGACGGTAGTAGCACTGTTTAGCTTCGATTTGAGCAGATTTCTAAAAAACTTCGAAAAACAACATTAACTAGGTAGATTATGTATACTGTAAGCTAAATGTACATGCCTTGTTTGGCCAATTCGGTCGATTGTGGAAGAAACTCGAACGTTTTTTAGTTATCGAGAGGAGTATCCAGCCATAGAGCTAGCTACTTTTGGGACAGGATAATTCCGGTTTTCCCTATGTCTCCACTAGTCACTAGAATGGTCATAACTTTTAATCAAAATATGATATTTCTAATCTGTCTTCTGTTCTACATTGCCTACAGACTTGTGGATATTCCACCCACTCAAAGTATTTCTCCATCTTGTAATTAAATCGGTGAAAATAGCAGTTGTCTGATGAGGTATGGTGGATGGAGAAGTTTTTGTAAAGAATGGCTGCCTGAAACCACTTTAATAAAATATGATTTGCCTCAAGTGATCATATATTTATTGACATGATAAAAATCTCCTAGTTCTCCTCTTCAAGATGGTATAAACAGTTAAGGTGTATGATTTAATATGAAAATTCATAAAATATGAATATCATATTTCAACAGCTTATGGAATGTTTGGAATGTTGGCTAGGCAGTAAAGGGTTAAGAGGCCCAAATTATGGCCGAGGTCGAGTAACAAGCAATGGTATCAGAACAGATAACGGAATGTTCTATCATGAGAGGAAAGTGTTTGAATATTCCCAAATGCCTTATCCCCTTGTGTCACTGCAGGGTCTCGAGAAGGCTCTTCTGACCATTGTTCCATGCTTCTGTTGACTCAGACATCATGAATGTTAAAGACCGCCGTTACTGTTTCCGTTAAATCGCCCATGAATTTAAAAGTCCAAAGTTAAACCTCTAGCGCCCATGCAGGCCCCTGCGAAGGGGCATTAGCGGGGATTAAAGACCGTGGGGAGAGGAGGCTCTTTGAGGGGATTAAGTTAAAACGTTAAACTCGCGGGAGAAGGTCGCTTGCTCTTTTGGGTGACTGGCGACGCAGTGAGTTTAACTTTGGAAACAGTTTAACTTCCACAGCAAACTAACCTCTTAACCCACCAGAAGGGACCTTTACACACAACAGATGGGCCTCGACCCAAAAGCTCTGTTGTGAAGTGAGAGAAGAACAAATTGACACACCTCCCTCAACAAACCCTGAAAAAAACAGAGCTTGTCCTGCTGACAAAAAACAGCATAGACCAGCATCCCGTCCATGCTGGTGTATGCTGGTTTGGTGCTTGTTTAGCTGGTGGACCGGCATGATGAAACTGGTCCACCAGCAAGCTGTCATTATAATGCTGGTCCACCATGGTCTTTCAGGTGAAGCTTGTCCACTGATTTGGACTCCAGGATCAGAGCTGCGACATTGTGAATTCCACAAAATTAAATGTAAATTAGCTACCACATCCAGACCGAGTCCTTGGCAAAATATTGTTTTATCATTTGGTTATTATGCCGTCCACATCTCCACAACGAACGACCAAATTATCCTAATGGACAAAGGCATGTTAGGCCCACTCTAAAAAAAGGCATTTTAGGATGAAAACTTGACTAGCGGTCCCGTGAGATCACACACACACACACACACACACACGCACACACACAGGCACACACACTACACACACACCACAGCTGGAGAAGCAGGGATGGCCGCGCGCAGGAGAGCTTCTCCAAACACGCTAATTAGATCTGGAGCTCTGGCCCCGCGCTCTGAAAGCAGGCCCAGCGGCGGGGCGCGCGGAGCTGTGGAAAGTTAATTGAATTAAATTCTCTCTAAACTAATTAGACTGCAATCTGCCACGCGAGCTGTCCCTGAGCAAGGTTCGAATTAGGCAGAATGGATCTGTTCCTTTCTTTAAGAAAAAGAGGGCAGACTGGTATGTTTCGTGGTCTTTTATTCGCATTTTATGCTAATTTTCCCGAGGGACTGCGCGTGAGGTAACCGTGCGGGTTTGGCAGCTTGTGTCTGGAGAGTCTCCGGTCTATGTCTCGAGAACCATCATGTGATTAACTCACTATCCTTTTGGTCTCCTACATTTGGATGTTAGCTTTATTTCCCTACAACCTGGAGACGGCTATTCCTATTAACACTCAATGTTGAATGGGAGCACTGCGAGATTCTCCCTTGCTTATCTGCTTAACTTCCCATCTATGAGGAAGATGGGGTGGGGCATAATAACAATCTAAGGTTTGTTATTCGTAGGATGAGCTGAACTGGGGTGGGTGGGGGGGGGGGGGGGGTAATGGTGGATCGATCTGTGCACGGCGTCCGGGGGGAACCATGTTGTAGACATCGTGGAGAGGAGCGGAGGGGATGAAGGGACTAGAGGAGAACAAGGATAAAAATCCTTCGTTAAGAGCGCAGACAGATATGATAATGGAGAGCGCGGAAATCTCTGAATTATGCGCGCGGCGGTGCTGAGCGCTCACCGTCCGGTCATCAGAACCGCCTGATGCCGTGGGCATATGTGACCGCGCTCGATGAAGGTGAAGAAAAAGATTCGATTTGCTAGACTTTGCAGAAGAAGCCTTCAATGTGTAAAATATCCTCTAATGCAATGTTATCATCAAATCCTTGCCAGCACACCAAAGTACCCGGCTGTACACTAGACACCTGCCATTACATGTGTCTGAACGTCCTACTTGGTTCTTTCACACTTCACCGTCTCTCTACTCCCTCTTCCCTTCCCACTCCCTTTAAGTATTCATTTCCATCTCCAGACACTTCATCCCTGCTCCCCCCTTCATCTCTTCTCCTGAACTCTCTCCCCTCCATTAGAGATGGACGGGGTACCTCTGGACATTGGCGTGGAGGACGGTGGGACTGAGAGAGAAAGAAAGAGTGAGAGAGAGAGAGCAGGGTGGAGAGGGTAGGTTTCCGTTTCCCTTTAATCTAATCAGAGAAATGGCAGCAGGCAGAAATAGCCTGACGGACAGACTAAGAGGCTCTCTTTCTCTTCCTCATCATCTCCTCTTCCTCAGGGAGGGTAAACGGATATGCACACTCTCTAATACACCCTTACACACACACACAAACACACGCTCACTAATACACTCTTACACACGCACACATTCACTAATACACCCTTACACTCATGCACACTCCAACACACCCTGAGGCATTCTCTCTGATACACTTTAACACACACATTCTCTAATATACCTTAAGATATACACCGATTCTACTACACCCTTACACACACTCTCGCTCTTTCTAATACACTCTTGCAAGTATTCTGTCCTTAATAAAATGTATACACACACACACACTCCATAATACACCCATACACTCATACACTCATACACACACACACAAATACACCCTTATACACGATGCAGATGTGCTTCACATAAAAACATGTCATGCAACAGGATTTTTAAAAGAATCCATAAAAGTACATTTTAATTAAAGAATAAAAAGCAGTATTATAAGAGTATAAGCATTTCAATTAAAGAGCAAAATTGAAGTACGAGGATTAGTATAGCCAAAAGCATTGGTGAACGTCAACGTTTTCAGTCTGGATTTAAAAGGAGTCAACGCTGGAGCAAGTCTCAAATGTGCTGGATGTTAATGACAGCTATTTGTTGCATAGTGGCTAAATGCTGCTTTTCCATGTTTTGTTTAGACTCTGGGGACAGTTAAGAGACTAATCCAAGATGACCTGAGGGCTCTAGATCAGGGTCTAGGTTCATATTGTAAAAGCATTTCAGTGATGTATTATGTCCCCAAACCTTTTAGTGATTTATAGCTGAGCAGCAATATTTTGAAATCAATTCTCTGACACACCGGGAGCCAACATAGGGATTTGGGAATTGATGTCATGTGCTCAAATCTTTTTGTCTTTGTTAGCACTCTTGCGACAGCATTCTGAACCAGCTTTAGCTGCCTGGCCACTTTTTTTAGGGAGACCTGAGAAGAGACAATTGCAATAATCTAAACGGTAATAAAGGCATGCATAAGTTTGTTTATCTAAGACCTGTTTGGAAATTATTCCTCTAAGTCTTGTTATGTTTTTAAGGTGATGGTAGACTGATTTACTGACTTGATGTGGCTGTTGAAATTTAGATCTGAATCCATGATAGCACCAAGATTTTTGGCATGGTTTTTGGTTTTCAAAGACAAGGAGTCAAGGTGTGAGCTAAATTTCAGCATTTCTTTTTTGGCGCCTAATCTTAGTTCATCTTAGTTTTGTCCTTATTTAGTTGAAGTAAATTCTGACACATCCAGTCATTGACTTGTTCAATGCACTGGCACCGCAAATCTACAGGACAACGTTCATTTGGTGATAGAGCTATTTCGATTTGAGTGTCTTCCGCATAACTACGGTAAACAATGTTGTTATTTCACATAATTTGGCCTGGCAAGAACATGTACAGATGCACATATACACTCACATAACACACACAAACACACATACACTCAAATACACCCTTCAACACACACTGTGACATCTGTGCTTCACCAACCATATGCAGTTTTCTTGTGATCTCTCGCTTGATGCATGACAGTGTGCAGTGTTCAGCCTGTGGTCTGCACCTCTCAGGGTCACCAACTATCTCTGGAGGAGGGTAGCCCCCACTGAACTGCTGCTGCCAACCCTTTTCCTTGTCTTTCTTGAGGGGGTTAGGCTGGTTTAGAGGCAGTTCTATGGGCATATGTGAAGCCCTCTGTGTATTGCTTGTAAGGCCTATACATACTGTATATACAGTATATTAACTTGCTTGTGTAGGCTTATCGGTGTTAAGACAGTAGGTTGAGAAGGTTGTGTGTGTGTGTGTTCTGACCATAGGTCCTCGGGTATGTGCGTGTCATGGGGGGGGGTCCAGCCTGGGCACAGTAAGAGTGCCTGTGTCTTGTTCTCCATGCTAATCCTCGCTCTCCAGGGGACCAGACTGCATGGTGTGCTCCTCTCTCTGGGGGAACATCTTCTACATCTCTAAGGAATCCGGCCCCTCAGAGCCGGGATCGCCCCTCCCACATTCCCAGCCGGCCGTGCGCTGCTCTCACACACACGGCCCACATTCCCCTGTCACGTTGTGTCACTGGACTGACATTTGTTTTTGTGCCAGTCCCACCCAGATGCTGGTCACACACACACGCGCACGCTACGTTTGGATTGACAGCAGAACACAAACCAAACAAAGACAGGAATCTGTGGATCACAGGGACTTTAATTTACATCACAGAGGTACACATGACAGATGCCTTAGGACGTGCCTCGCCAGCATGCACTACACATTTTACACCTGTGTGAAACCACTGCACCAGTGTATAAATAACTTTGATGTCCCCACAATCTCAGTGTCACATAGGTTTGCCCGCAAAACACACAACACTACGGTACTGTATGTCTTCATGACTAAGGCAGTACTTAAACATTTAACATCCAATAAAAGGAACCCTTTCTCAAGGCAGTGATATTCATATCCATACACTTTTGTCTCAGTGTTCTTTCCAAGAACACACTTAAATGATCGATTGTAGATATGATTAAATATAACTCTACTACTTCTTCACAAGACATACCGTCTGTGCAATTATGGGACAACTTTTCTAACTTTGGCTATTCCTATTTCCAAGCAATGAAAAAATACTATGATATAGCTCTAACTATAGCACATATGACTGTTATCGATGTACCCCATTTAAAGTATTTAGCAGCAGCCTATTGCAGTTTCCTTATGCTGTCCCCTGAGCCTTCCTGTTAGCCACCGATGCTAACAAACGAGGATATGGCTTGTAGCATGAAGCAAGGTCCTCACTGGTATGCCTGGTTTTGTGTGCGTGTGTGTGTGTATGTGTGTGTGTATGTGTGTGTTTGTAGAGAAACAGTGTGTGTTTGTAAAGGAACAGACATGGAGAAAGAAACATGGAAAAAGGCAATGACGTGTTGGTACTGAGGCGGTTTTATTCGATATCTCCCAACAGAACCAGGATTGCCGGTCCTACCTGATGGATGTGATATGACAGAATGGCAGTGGTGCTTGTGTGTTCACGCCAGCTGGTGGATGAGACATGTTTATGAGAGTGTGAGTGCCACGTGTGTGTGTGTGTTTAAATGAGTGAGTGGGTTAGTGGTCTGGGCTAAGAGGTGGACGGATGTCCAGAGTTCTGGCAGAGCTGTCCTCTCCCACTACCTCCAGGCGCAGACTGGGCACGCTCCGTTCATCCGGCCCCTCTTCTCCAGCCCTGGCCTGGGATTGGACAGTCAGTCGCAGGGTGCACCCTTTGGGGAGGAGCTCCTGCTCGTAGGCAGCAGCCAATTGGTTGACCACGCGTCGCTCAACCTTGGGGGACAATGAAAGAGCTTGGTTAGATAACCTGCATGGCAGGTCCCAGTAGCTATAAGGTTGCTTTGTCTTCCTTGGTGTCTTCAATACTCTCTTCAACACTCTCTTTTATATAAACATTGTTTATTTTAGCAGCTAATTAGGTGAATTGCACATATATTTCACAGCTCTCCTGAGACATGTGGATAGATGGACCTTTTAATGATGTTGTGGTGTGTGTGTGTGTGTACCTCGTGTTTGATAGAGCGTGCTCCGTAGTGCAGGTTATACCCCCCCGCCAACAGGTCGAGAACGGGGCGGTCCCACAGAAGAGTGATGTCATGCCTCTGTTTGGCCTATCAGGGGACAGGTGGGTGAGGGACGAGCCCGGATGAAACCAGAAAGAGATGAGACAGGGATGAAGACAGAGAGGGATGAGGTGCGTGAGGGTAGAACAAGACAAAGATGGATGACACAGCAGCACAGGTAGTGTCTAACCCTGTGTCTCTCGGTGCTAAACAAGCATTTTCGCTACACAGCTCTCAAAGTGATCAGATAGGTCTTTAGCCCTGTGCTAACCATTTACCCAATAACACATGCACCAGTCTGAAGTTACTCACGAATACACACTCAACCGCAACAACACAGAGGTTCATAATAAAGCCTGCTATTACAACCATTAATCTAATTCCGATGTGTCTCTCTCTCATTCACATACACACACACACACACACACACAAACACACACCCAGCAATGAGTCAAGACCCTATTGGTTCCCTGAGGCCAGTGTTAGCTGTCAGAAGCAGAACAATATTAATACTTAAATATTTATGACACACATGTTAAACACTGTAATCATATTAGAGCTGGGGCAAACACTGGGGACTATTGATCTGAAGGAGTTCTATAGTACACCATGTCAACACACACACAAACACACACATACACAAAGAGAGACAGAGAATGAGAGCGAGAACGAGAGAGATAGGAGGAGAAAGGGAGAGAGAGCTAAAAAGTGAGAGAGTGTGAGAGACAGAGAGTGAGAGACAGAGAGTGAGAGACAGAGAGTGAGAGACAGAGAGTGAGAGACAGAGAGTGAGAGAGGGAAAGGGAGGTGGAAAGACAGAGAGTTCTAGTGTGTGTGAGGAGAGTGGTACCTTCTTGGCCCAGAAGGTGAGCTCTCCGCTCACCAGCTGCAGAAGCTCTGAGTGACAGAACGGCAGGAAGTAAACAATCTCGTTGATCCGTCCCAGAAACTCGTCCCTCCGGAAATGAGCCTGTGGAGGAACCAAATCATCCATCTATTAGGACCAGTCACTGTACATCTGTTTTTTTCAGGGCGAATTACGCTGCATAGCAATTAGTGGTGGGTGGGCTGTGATTGGGCAGAGGTTGAGAGGGAGGGCGTTACCTTCAGGATGGGGCGAATCACAGTGTCCTTAAACTGCCGTGAGATGGTGACATCATCCCCCTTCTGCACCTCGTCTACAAAAATAACAACATCATATCAACAGTGCTCGTAGTGCTTAACTGTTGTACGAGCATATGCTGTGAGAGTATGTAGTGTTCGTACGTTTGTGTGTATATGTGTGAGTGAGCGAGTGGGGGGGTGGGGGGGGGTTAGTGCATGTGTGTCCTTGGGAGCGTTTCGTACCGAGGTTGTCGGCAAGTTTCCTGCGGCTGAGCTCCTTGGCCTCTTGGCGTAGCTGCAAAGCATGCTGGGCGATGTCGTCGCTGGCCACGTTGGAGGTCATGATGAAGATGGCGTCCTTGCACTCGATCGTCTTCCCCTTCCCGTCCGTCAGACGACCCTGAGAGAGAAACATGAAGAGAAGGGAAGAGAGAAAAAAAAGACAGGGAGGGAAACGGAAAGAGAGAATGAGAGAAAGAGATAGAGGGAGAGAGAGAGAGAGGGAAAGAGAGAGAGCGAAAGAGAGAGAAAGGGCCACAAGTCCATACGTTAAAGGAACGACGACATCCATCCATTTTGATTCCACTCTGAAACCGCCTGGTTTAGAATCAGAACAGGCTTTTCTTCACCATGTAAGTTTCCACCAAGTCAGGAACCTCTGTCGCGGATGGTGAAGTCAATGTGCGTTTCCTGTTTCCTGTATGAAGGTGTGTACCAATGTGTGTGTCTCAGTGCGTGTGTAGTCCCACCTCGTCGAACAGCTGCAGCATGATGGTCAAGACGTCAGGGTGGGCCTTGTCCACCTCGTCAAACAACACCACGGCGTTGGGGAACGCCTTCAACTGCTTGGTCAGCTGACCTCCCTCCTCGTGGCCCACATACCCTGGGGGGGAGCCGATGAACTTAGCCACCTGGGGGGAGGGGGAGGGACGACAGAGCGAGAGACACGGGAGAGTAAAAAAGAGAGAATAGGCCCATAAGAGAAGGCGTACAAAACACTTATCGCTGATATCCAAAATAAATGTGTTCGTAAAATGTAATATTTCGATTGTTTTCGTAAGATGTTACCTCGTGCTTCTCCTGGAACTCTGACATGTCCATCCGGATAAAGCCCTAGGGACAGAGAGAGAGAGGAGGGTCAAGTATGGAGAGGGCCTGTTTCTCTGTGTGTAGCCTGTGTGTGTGTGTGTTTGGCTGCGTGCTTGGCTGTATGTACGGGGCTGGGAATGTGCAGCTGTGTGTGTTTGGCCTCCGCATGGAGGTGTGTGTGTGTGTACCTTCTTGATGTCCTTATGCATGTAGCGAGCCACCTGCTTGGCCAACTCTGTCTTTCCTGTGGACAAAACACCGAGCAATCACTCCTCCCTTTTATCTCCCTCTCTCCATCGCTCCAAAATGTTTGGCAGTAAAACATTACCCTTATAAACATTCATATTCAAAATGGATGGTATGCATATTGTATGTGTGCGTGTGCATAATATCCCCATCCTGAGCGAAGGGACTTGTTGCTGAATGTTTCATATTGATGTCTCCTGGCCACTGTCTGTCGCTGCAGGCAAAAGGAATATGAACCCTGTCTACCTTCCATCCATCTCTCAGCCCTGTCATGGCTCACACTCATGTGTGTGTGCGCACAAACACACGCACTTTGTCTTGCTATCCTTGTGGGGACTCACAGTTCAGTCCCAATTCAAAATCAACAGCCTAACCTGAACCCTAGCTCTAGCTCCAAACCCTAAAACGATCCCTAACTCTAGCTCCAAACCCTAAAACGATCTCTAACTCTAGCACCTAACCCTAAAACGATCCCTAACTCTAGCTCCAAACCCTAAAATGATCCCTAACTCTAGCTCCAAACCCTAAAATGATCCCTAACTCTAGCTCCAAACCCTAAAACGATCTCTAACTCTAGCACCTAACCCTAAAACGATCCCCAACTCCTAACCCCCAACCCTTCATGTCATTCAAATCCCTAAAACCTCCTAGAAATAGCGCGTGAACTTGTGAGGGGCAGGGAACATTTCCCCCTGAGTTCCGATGTCTTTTGTAGCTCACACACACAAACGCTCTCGGTCCAGTCACAGATTTCTAACACACGTGCAGACACAGACACACTCATACTGAGTATCACCGTCACTCTCTCACATACGTACAATCCCATTGCTCTGCCATGTCATTTTTATTGTACAGTCATAGTATAATGGACAGTGTTAATAGAATGTACAGTGATAGTGTACTGTGTTTGTATATTGTACTGTGTTAGTAAATTGCACAGTGATAGTACACTGTGCAGTGTTTGTATACTGTCCAGTGTGTGTATGGGGTGAATCAGTACAGAAGGCCCAGGAGCCTACCGACCAAGGAAAGAGGAAGCTGGACTTCCTGCAACGTCCCAATGGGAGACGAACGAGAGGAGCGAAGGACAGGAGCGGGGGGTGGAGGGGAGGAGTTACCTATCCCAGACGAGCCGAGGAAGAGGAAGACGAGGGGGTGCTCTTCATCGTACCAGCCATTCTCCTTCCTCCTGATGGCTGTGGAGAGACGAAGGGATGCGAGAGAGACAGAGAGGGAGAGAGAGAGAGAGAACGAGAGAGAGAGACAGAACAAGAGAGAGAGAGGGAGAGAGAGAACGAGAGAGAGAAAACAAGAGAGAGAGAGAGAGAGAACAAGAGAGAGGGAGAAAAGAGGGGATGAGGGGGGAGATAGTTAGCACAGTAAGTATGATAAAGGTGTCAGTGGAAAGGGGAGAGCGGGTTCACAGGCACTTTGTGGGAAAGAGAGGAGAGAGGGAGAGAAATCCAGAGAGCGAGAGAGACCTCTACAATTGTATCCACCGGTCTCTCCTCCTCCCCCTCCCTCTCCCTCAGTCTGTGGGGCCATTAGCCAGCGCTAATCACGTTAGCCTTCCCGGCGCGGCCAAGGCTAAATCAGGTTAGCATGGATCTGAGCCTCACACACACACGCGCGCACGCACGCACACACACACAGCCTCGCTCCGGGAGGAGTGCCTATCCTACCCCACTATCACCCCAGCAACCAAAGACTCACTCTCTCTGTAACACACACACATACACACACAGAGAGACAAAGCTACGGAGTGGGTAGGGATCCATCAAACGTGGTACTGGTCTCTTGCCAAACGCATAGAGACAGACATTAGAATACACTCTTCATATCTCCATATCTAACCCTGCTTGTGCATGCAGGGGAGACCAACCAGTGGGCTTTCTCAAAAATCACCCTGTTTAACCTGAAATGGCCGAGTGTGTGTGTGTGTGTGTGAGTGTGTCTGTCTCCAGCCTCTCTCTGACATTAGCATGGGAGACCCATCTCATCCATCCATCCATCTCTCCTTTTCTCGGCAGCCTCGTCTGCCATCCCTCTTTCAGATCCTCTCAGATTTCTCCTCCTGAAACCCAGCTCCTCAGCTGGAAGCTTCTGGCAGTTTGAAGGAGAAGAGGGAGAGAGAGGAAGGCTCGGGGGAACGAACAGGTGATGGAGGAGAAGGAGAGAGGGAGGGAGGGAGATGCACAGAAGAGAGGGGAAGATGATAGATGTAATGGGGATAGAAGGAGGAGGGGTGAAGGAGGGATGAAGGGATAGAAGGAGAGAATGATATCAGTGATGGTCATGGAGATGAATACTGACGGCTACAGGCTCCAAGATTGTCTGCCTTATTACCCTGTGTGTGTCTGTGTGTGTGTGTCTGTGTGTGTGTGTGTGTCTGTGTGTGTCTGTGTGTGTGTGTGTCTGTGTGGGCGTCTGTATCTTTGTGTGTGTTTATCTGTGTGTGCGAGTCTGTGTGTGTATTTGTGTGTGTGTCTGTGTGTTTATGTGTGAGTCTGTGTGTGTGTGTGTGTGTGTGTGTGTGTGAAACTCACTGGATGGCGGGCTAACCTTCTGTCTCAGTGTGTGTGTTGATATCCTGGAGCATGGGGTGTGTTTGTGTGTTGGTTGATTGAGACTGACTTTGGTAGAAGGACACACTGACGTTCCACAAAGGACACAGACCACAACAAAACAGGCATAGAGAGAAACAAACACACACACACACACGCACGCACACACACACACAGCTGGACGTATTGACCAGGTCTGGTTTGGTAGAGGACTCTAATACGATTAGAGCAGGATCATTCTCTTCAATAACTCTTAGCCCTAAGAGCTAAACCAGGATCAATCTAGCCTTCCTGTGTGCAAGTGTGTGTGTGTGTGTGTGTGTGTGTAGCATTGCTCATAGCTGAAGGCTAGTCATCAGTCACTCACAATCTAGGAAGAACCATCATACTGTATCATTACTTAAAAAAACTTCACAATCTTCAATATTTCTTAAAAAAAAACATTTCTGCTTTCTTCTCCAATGTCTCTCTCTCTCTGTGTTAATTATTGCCTTTCTCTATTTTAGCTTTCTATGAACTTCTCTTTCCATCCCTCTTTTCTCTATTGTCATCTTCCTGTTATTCCCCCAGGCTTGTAAAATAGTGTGTCAGTGATAAGTATTTCCCTGTGTGTGTGTATGCGTGCGCGCGAGTGTGCTTGTTCCCACACTCTCTCTGATCATTCCCATCATCCTGTCTCTAGGCCTGTGTGTGTGTGTGTGTGTGTGTGAGTGAGAGAGAGAGAGAGAGCGAGAGAGTGTCTGATATATTCACTGTATTACTTCTAAGGGATCAATAAGCTGTTCCTTTATCACGGTGGTGATGTCTCAGATTGCTTTCAGGACAATTTGCCACAGCAACAACAACCATTCATCACATCTCACTGATCCGGGGAGCCCTTAGTCTGGACTACACATCCCAGCATGCTCTCCTCCCTGCCTACAGTCAGAGAGACTACGCGTCCCACAATGCCCAGGCATCCTACACACGGTTGTGTTGCCCAAGTGAAGTCATCATCCAGCTCGTGTATGTATGTAACTATCCCAGCACCTATTGCAAAGAGGACTTTTGTGTATTTTTGATGCTGATGGAAGCTAACTGTGTGCATGTTCATGTTGATGTCGTTCTGTGGTGTGCCATCTTTATCATGAAGCAACCATACAGAAAACCTTCTTTCTCTGTGCCCAGAACCCAACCCCGACACACACACACACCTCACTGGCCCTGCGATCGATAGCCAGCCTCTATGGATGTGCAGCATCATATTAAGTATTTACTGGCCCCTGTGTTATTGTGCTGTAAGTCATCTTCCCCCGACCTCCCTCCATCTCTCCTTCTTTCTCTCTATCCACTAGCTGCAGCACCCCTTCATCCACCCTCCGACGGTCTCACTTCCTCTCTCCTTCCCCCTCTCCACTCGACTGTCTCACCCACTCTCTTCTCCACTCACTCTCTCCCCTCCACCGTCGTTCTATCTCACATCACGAGAACCCAAGACAGAGCCATAGATCGCATCACTTCCTGTGTCATTACCCACAGGAAGACTATGACATTGGATGGAGGGAGAGGAGCAGAAGGAGAGAGGTGGAGGAAGACGGGGAGGTGGCGAGGGGGAAGAGGTGGGGAAAGGAGGGACGAGGGGAAAGAAGTGAAGGGCGGAGAGAAGGGTAGCGAACAGGAGCTGGAGACGGGGGAGGGAGATGGAAGGAGATGGAGAGATGGAGAGGAGGGGAAGGGAGGAGAGAGGTCTGGAGTACATCTCAGTAATCAGGTTAGCTGGCGGCTCAAGGCCTAGCCTCCCCAGCTGTTCAACACACACACGCACACACACACACACACACACACACAAACACACACACCACCTGTCTGCCTGACGGACAGCTCATTCATCACAATTAACCAATTACAGCCTCCGCCAGGCTGTCTGAGCCCGCCCCTTCCCCTCCTCCCCCCTCCCCCCCTCACCAGAGAGAGTGAAAGGAGAGAGGTGATAGGGTACTGAAGACGGGACCAGCCAGGGAGGCAAAACTCATTTTCAGACCGAGTTTATGTAGTGTGTGTGTGTGTGTGTGTGTATGTATGTATGTATGTGTGTGGGTTCCCTATGTGTGTGGGTTGTGGGTGTGTGTGAAGTATGTATACGGCAGTTTGCAGTATATTCAGGATGTGTGTGTGTGTGCAAATACTATCATACTATATACTCAGTTGTTGAAAAGTGTGGTAGTAGTGCTTTGTATCTGTATGTGTGCATGTGTGCTTACCTAAGGCCAAAGTGTGTGTCTCAACCCCAACAAGGTTTGTGTGTGTGTGTGTACCTGAGGCCACAGTGTTGATGGCTCCTTCCTGCCCGATGATGTGCTCCTTCAGCCTCTTCTCCAGAGGGAAACGCCTCCTCTCCTCTGCCTCCCTGCGTGCCTGAGCCTCCTGGAACTGGGGAGGGAGGGGGGAAGGGAGGGGGGGGAGGGAGGGGAGGGAGGGGAGGGAAGGAGGGAGGGAGGGAGGGAGGGAGGGAGGGAGGGAGGGAGGGAGGGAAGGAAGGAAGGAAGGAAGGAAGGAAGGAAGGAAGGAAGGAGGGAGGGAGGGAGGGGGGAGGGAGGGAAGGAAGGGAGGAGGGAGGGGGGGAAGGAGGGAGGGAAGGAGGGAGGGAGGGAGAAGGTGGAAGAGAGAAAGACAGGGAGACAGGAAGGATGGCACGTATTGAAAAATGGATGAAATAAACTTCCCCAATTCCTCTGGTTCCTCTCAAGTCACCCTCCTCCTCTTCTGGAGCATGGATTACAGGGCTTTGTGTGTGTGGACTATAGGTGTGTGTGTGGACTGGAGGTGTGTGTGTGTGTGTGTGGACTAGAGGTGTGTGTGTGGACTGGAGGTGTGTGTGTGTGTGGACTGGAGGGGTGTGTGGACTGGAGGTGTGTGTGTGTGTGGACTGGAGGGGTGTGTGGACTGGAGGTGTGTGTGTGTGTGGACTGCAAGTGTGTGTGTGTGTGGACTGCAGGTGTGTGTGTGTGTGTGGACTGGAGGTGTGTGTGTGTGGACTGGAGGTGTGTGTGGACTGCAAGTGTGTGTGGACTGGAGGTGTGTGTGTGTGGACTGCAGGTGTGTGTGTGGACTGGAGGTGTGTGTGTGTGGACTGGAGGTGTGTGTGTGTGTGGACTAGAGGTGTGTGTGTGGACTGGAGGTGTGTGTGTGTGGACTGCAGGTGTGTGTGGACTGCAGGTGTGTGTGTGTGGACTGCAGGTGTGTGTGTCAGATCTCAACACCTTCACTGATGTACATTCTACTGTATGTTTTTGAAAGTTAAAATGGAGTATTGTGCCTATCAATGCAGCTGTAACTGACCCTAACACTAACCCTATCAATGCAGCTGTAACTGACCCTAACCCTAACCCTATCAATGCAGCTGTAACGGTGCAATGCCCCCTGGGAATCAGAAACGTACTACTGTACTAACCGTCTGCCTGTACCCTTCACCTCCCAAGCACACATTATCACCTCGGCCCCCTCCGCGCCCGTCCTTCTCACTGATTTCCATCTCCAGTAATGCTCTCTCCTTCTCTCTCTCTTTCACTCTACTATCCTGGTCATTTCCTCTCCTCCACCCAGCAGCCATCTGCTCTCCGTCTCTTCATCCTTCCTCCATTTCCACTCTGGCTCCTTTCTCCATTCATCCATCCATCCATCCTCTCCCTCTGCATCTCCTCTCCCTCTCCCTCTCCCTCTCCCTCTCCCTCTTCCCTCTCCTCTCCTCTCCTCTCCTCTTCTCTTCTCTTCTCTTCTCTTCTCTCCTCTCCTCTCCCTCTCCCTCTCCCTCTGCCTCTGCCTCTCCTCTCCTCTCCTCTCCTCTCCTCTCCCTCTCCCTCTGCCTCTGCCTCTCCTCTTTTCTTCTCTCCCTCTCCTCTCCCCTCTGCCTCACCCTCTGCCTCTCCCCTGCAGGAGAGCAGCGGACCCCCGCTCTTTATCTTGCTTAACCCTGACATCCTGTCACGAAGCTGTGTGTGCCGTGTGAGGGGGAGTGTGTTTTATGTCAGTGTGTGTGTGCACTGTCAGGGTGTGTGCGTGTGTGTGTATTGGCAATGTGTGTGTACTGTCAATGTACTTGTCTACCTTCAATGTGTCCGTGTGTGTGTGTGCGGTCGTTTGGTAACGTAGAACCCCTGCATTTTGCAAAGCAGTCACCAATCCCTTTGTAAGGCTGTCTCCAGCAGTGCCCTATCCCTGTGTCGTGTTGGAGACAGGACGTGGACGTCCCAGCCTGGGTGGGGGGGGGGGTACCTTCTCCTCCCACTCCTGCAGCAGGGGTGTGCAGCTCGCCCTCCTTGGCGTAGGCCCGGGGGGGGTGTGTCCCAGAGCGTTGGTCTGGAGGGGGTTGGCACCTGCACCGGGAGAGACACAGGTCAGGGGTCAGGGAACTGCAGCTAGGCGGGGGGGGGGGGGGGGGGGGGGGGGGGGGGGGGGGGGGGGACCGTGGACCTTCCCGGTCCAGGGAGGGGGTCGGACCAGGGACGCGTGCTCATAACACACCCTGACCCCAGAACCCCCCCCCCCCCCCCAACAGACCCACAGGGGGGGGGGGGGGGGTCATTACACCCCACTCATGAAGAGGATGAATGTGAAGGCAGACAGAGCCTCAGCAGTGGCTCATTAACATGCTCTTATCTTCTATGGTCTTCTGCCCACAATAGGAGCCAGTTAACAAAGTCAACGTGAGGAAGGCTGCTTCCGGAGAGGACCCAGCACGTGCCTGAAGAGCGTGTGTGCGTGTGTGTGTGTGTTTTCGCAGTATGGGGTGTGGCACAACTGTCAGTCAGAGTGGTTAGCGGTGCCTTCCACCCTGACCTGGCGCTGGACTCCAACCCTGTGTCTCACACACACACACACACATTAGTTGTTATTGAGAACGATAAATATCCCTACATCTTGAAGGTGTTTGCATGGCCTAATACAGTATGTTGTTCCACTGTGGGTTTGTCGGCATAGCTATAAATGTGTGTGTGTGAGTACGGTGGTGTGTGTGTGTGTAATCAATGCAGTACAAGGTATTACTCTTGCTCTAAGCTCAGCTTTGACTGTGGTCGCCACGGTGATTATTGATAAAACCCTAAATGTTGTCCCCTTCACAAACGAATCGATCCCAAAAATAAACACCCTCTAAACGTAAAGGAGAAAAGCAATATACCAGCTGGCCACCCCCACTCACACACACTCGCACACACTCACACAGACACACAAAGAGACACACTGACACACACTACCCCCCTCTGTTTCCATCATAATAAATAGCATCATTTAGGACTTTAATATCAGCCAACCCTCTGGGCCAGGGTACTTTATAAAGAATCAACTCTAACGACCAGTAACCCTCAAGAGACACACACACACACACTCTCTCACAAGCACACACACACACACACACTCTCTCTCACACACACACGCACAGACTTCTAAAAAAGGTAACATTTAGGTAAAACTTAATCCCGCAAATTCACATACAGATCCCCTCATTAGTACTTCAGTTATGCCTGTTGGGAAGCTCCTCCCTCCCTCCCTCTCTCAGTGCAGCTGGTGGGACAGAGCCCCTGCTGCTCCTCTGTGTGTGTTTGTGTGTGTGTGCGTGTGCATCTGCTTGCGTGTGAGGGCCATGGTCCTGTGCAATCATTCACTGCCGAGCCAGCGGGCCCAGCTTTGGAGCCTGGGGCCTGGGTAGAGCCAGTCTCCAGGCTGGGTGAGTGCTGCTGGGGGCGGGGGGAGGCCTTAGGGTGGCTCTGGACATGGTGATGGATGGAGATCAGTGTCTAAGGCCAGCTCAGGCTGCAAGAGTCAACCCAGAGCTGTGTGTCACACTAACACATGGGAAATAACCATGTACACATGCGCAAACATACACACACATATTCACTAACACACACACACACAAAGGCAAACTTCTCAGCTTGACAGATGCCATTTGTGTTTTATCATCATTTTGTATTTAATTTGTGTAAAGAATATACGACAGGAGGCGAGAAAGAGGGAGAGAGTCAAAGATGGACAGAATAAGAATAATGACAGAAGATGGGAGGGCAGATGATTAGGAAAAGAGTGTTTCATTTCAATAATGACCGATATGGTAAGACTGCATGGATGTACTGTATGTGTGTACTGTATGTGTGTGTGTGCGCATGCATGTCTCAGATGTCAAAAGTGAAAAGTATTATTGGATGTGATAGCGGCGCCAAACTGGGGCGGTCTGTTCTTGTAGTCACGGTAACAACTGCCTGTCTTTAATGTGATTGGTTCAAAACAAATGCTTTGTTTTTGTGAAATATCTTTTTTTTAATAAAAAAAATGCATGTTGGGAACATTTTATTCAATTTGTCGAGTATAATTTTTTAAGCACTTACGGAGGAGTGAGAAGGAAAAGAGAGAGAGGGAGAAAGAGAGAGGGAGAAAGAGAGACAGACATGCAATCCATCACAACCATAAACATAAGGCAGTTATTCCTGTAACTTAATCATAAACCAAACGACCTTATGACCAGCACTGATGCAAGACTGGCTGTGTGTGTTTGGGGGGACAAGTACTTTGTCTGGCCAAGATGTTTAGAGAAAATAATGTCTTTTTTTTCCATTGAAAGGTGTAACAGGTCCTGCTTATGTAAAGTCATGTATGTAGTCGAAACAACAACTATGCGTAACAAAGTCAACAAACAACGTAACCACACTGTCAAATGTAACTACAGTGTAAGAAGTATCTCTACTGTAATATGTACCAACATACCACACCAACACCCATACACACGCGCACGTGCACACACACACACACACACACACACACACGCACACACACACACGCACACACGCACACACACACCCCCCCCACCTCCGTTCCCCCAGGGCAGGTTCTGTGTGGGGTCAGAGGTCAGGCCAGGCCGGCTTGGTTAAGAGCTGCTCATCTGTAGAGGAGGGGGTGGGGTGAAGCCTGAGGCTGGGAGTGTGTGTGTGTGCAAAGAGCTGAGTCAATGACAGGTGCAGGCAGTGTGTGTGTGTGTGTGTGTGTGTGCATGGGTGGGTGTGTGTATGTGTGTGTGAGTGTGTGAGTATAGGGTCGGTTTCAAAAGTGTTTGATTGCACTATCATTCTGGGGACACAAGCATGGGTATGCATAAGTAACCATAGGTTATG